>NW_027555625.1:353118031-353360531 GCF_003287225.1 Phascolarctos cinereus | reverse complement strand
AGTCAGAGAGGCCTATCCTGAGGGTATTGGAAAGAGGCAGACCTGGCTGAAGTGAAATAATCATTATATCACATTTCTATTAGACAAAGGCTTATAAAGTATTTACAAAAAGTTCTGTGAAGTAAATTAATGCAATATTACATTATTTCCATTTTTCAGATTAAGTGACCCATGTTACTAGCAAGTTATAGGGCTGGCAAGTATCAGAGCTAAGATCCAAATACAGATTTTGTGAGCGTAAGCCCAGTTCTCTTTCTGCAATATGAGGCTGGGGTAAGCTTTGAGAAGTAGAGTACGGTTAGATTGTAGAAAGCCTCAAATACCAGGTTAAAGACTTTGGGTTTACTGTACTAGGTGATAGAAATCCATCTTAGGTTAATATTAGGTAATTTGGCTCATTCCTTCATGAAAACATACTTTACTTCTGTGACTTTGCATTAAATTAGTTTCCCTCCTACCTCTCTGACGTCTTCTCTCTTAGTCACTGTTTCCTTTTTTCTGTTCTCTAAGTGCAGGCATTCATTAAAATTTCATCTTTGACCTTCTTCTGTCTCTCTGTACATTCCCTCAATTCCATCCATTCCAGATACATCCATACACACACACACACACACACACACACACACACACACACACACACACACACACACATATATCCACCTCTGAGCTCTCCCCTTAATCCCTTGATCTTGCTTCTCCAACTATCTGTTGGATGCTTCCATATGGATGTCGTATCAAAAAATCATACTCATCATGTCTACAGATACACTCAGCACCTTTCCCCCTACAACTGAACTTGCCCTTCCTTTGATTTCCCAATTTATATTGATGATAACATTGTCTAGTCATGTAGACGATGCCACCAATTCTACTTCCTTCCTGTCCTTGACCACACCAGTATCCAAAATTTTCCAAGATTTATAAGCTTTGTCTCTCTCCCATCTATCCTCTTTCCATTCCTGTAGCCCAGCTTGGTCCTTACCCTCATCCTAACTTATATGGACTACTCTAACCCTAATTCCTATAAAGGCCTCCTAAGCAACCTCCTACTTCTAGTCTTTCTTGTTTCTCTTCATCTAGGCAAAGATTTCTTTAGTGTTTGGTTTTCTTTTTTTTTTGGAGGCAATTGAGGTTAAGTGACTTGCCCAAGGTCATGTAGCTAGCACGTGTCTGAGGCCAGATTTGAACTCAGGTACCCCTGACTCGCTGGCCTATGCTTTATCCACGGTTCCACCTACCTGCCCCTTCTTAACCTTTTTTGCATCATGGATCTCTTTGCCAGTTTGGTGAAGGATGGACCTCTTTTCAGAATGATTTTTAAATAGTTGAGGAAATGCGGAACTTTCATTAGGAGTTGGTGAAATAAGTAAAGATGTAACTTATTTCCCTTCCAAATTTATGGGCATGCTGAACATCTCAGTGCACAGCTCTGACTGTATCCCTATCATGTCCCAAACCTTCTGTGGCTCCATCATCTAAAAGATAAAGTTTGGTTTCCTTTCCTTGGCATTCAAGGTCCTCCACAATCTGGGTTTAACCAGCCTAATGACCCCCATCTCCCCACCATCTGCCCTCTATTCCATGCAGACCAGACTATTTAAAGTTTTTTGAATGTGACTTTCTCTCTCCCACCTTTGGTCCATTGTTGATATAGTTTTAATTCACCTTAAATAACATTCCTCCAGCCCAGGTCTCTTTCTCCAAATGCTTCATCAGCCATCTCATGCCACCAACTCTATGAAGCCTTCCCAGTCTTCTCTTTTCTCTATGTTCCCATAACACCCATCTTGCAGTCTTAATCACACTTTGTATGTTAATACTTATATCTGTTTCATTCTCTGTTTGTGACTAAGTTTCCTATCTATTTCTATTCCCCTGCTCCCAAATTATCTAAGAAAATCCCCATCCATATCTACTGAAATGTATTGCCTAAGCCCCATCTGACACTTGAATCTCCAAAAAGTCCCCAAAAACATCCTATAATCAGAGCTACAGTTGAGTAATCTGCCTCAAAGAAATAGTGAGTTTCTTATCACTCAGGATCTTCAAGCAGAGGCCAGAGGCATACTGTATGAAATATCTTGAAAGGGGATTCTTGCTCAGATATGGGTTAGAGGAGATAACCACATGATGTAGAAAGCGCACTGGATTGGAGTCAAAGAACCTGGGTTCAAATCTTGCTTAGCTATCTGAGTGGCCTTGGGCAAGTCACTTAACCTTGGCAGTCCTCAGTTCCCTCTTCTTTAAAATGAAGAGGTCAGACTAAATTGCTTTTGATGTCCCTTCCATACGTATATGATCCTACGACCTGGGTCCACCATTTATTAACTATAGGACCATTATTAATGGTCTGGATTTCCTTTTCTGTACAATGGCAGGGTTGCATTGCATGATCTCCAAGGTCCTTTCTAGCTCTATATTCTGTCATTCTGTGACCCCTAAAGCCTCTTCCTAACTGAAATTCTATTAATTCTATAATTCGGGCAGGAGAGCTAAAGGCAGAGAAGATTTAACAGATCATGAAATCAGTCATGGAGGTTAGTTACACAGCTTGTTCTGGGGGACACTGAATCATGGGGCCACAGATGGAAGAAAGCTGGAAGCCATCCAGTTCTTCCCATTCACTTGACACATGGGAAACCTTAGTCCCAGAGAAATGATTTGATTTGCCTGAGGTCATGCAGTTAGTGAGTGGCTGGGCTGGATTTCAAACTCAGATCATTTGCCTCCAAATCTCCTTCATCCTTCAAGTGAATTCAGCTATGCCTCCTTCCCCCAGTCAGGATTGTTTCCATAGTTAACTTTTGTTGTATGCACTTGTGCAAAGTCTGGCTGATAAGCCCTGCAAACAAAGAGTCTGTGTGTAAGGGGAGGTGCTGACAGCTCTCTGGAAATCGTCAGCATAACCTGGGACTGATGCTGGGGGCAGACTCTGTCTCTTATGTGCCTTTTCCCCAAAAGCCCAGCCACCACTGGGAGGAGAACACTGACCCTTGCCTCTCCCATTTGGAGAATGTCCTGGCAGTGGAAAGCCCTCACCTGAGCCAAGTGGGCTATAAAGACGAGCAGAGTTTCCTGGGGATGGGTGGGGGGAATGTATAACCAGAGCGACTCTCTTTGCTTACACGTTATGATATGACCTTGGTCTTCGGCCATCATTTTTTATTATCACATAAACTAGAGTGATCTACAGCTCGCTGAGCTTGCTGGGCACAGTCCATCAAACCGACACAGCCGGGGTCTTTTCTTTGCGTTAAAAACGTTCCGTGATTAATTTCACTGGTAATGAAGTTTTGTAAGACACTTGCCAGCCAGCTGGTTATCCCCTGTGTTATCAAATCTCTGTTAGTGTTGCTGGAAGCAGTCAAAGGATAAATCTTTGGAAACAGGTAAACCGAGCAAACCCAACTCAGAATGAAGCAAGGAGTATAGGAAAAAAGAGGCACTCTTTAATGCCAGCTATGCCCAGTGACCTCTTCCTGCTATATACTCTTCCAGCACTTTGAAATTTTCTTAGGAGCTTAAATATTCTACCTTTCGTTGCAGTTATCTGTGTTCATATCTTATTCCCCACCTAGGATTATAGATTTAAAACTGGATAGGACCTCAGGGGTCATTAGTCCAAACCCTTAGTTTACAGGTGAAAAAAATTAAGGTCGAAAAAAGCCCTAAAGAGTCCCAAGAGACCTGCTCAAGGTCATACAACTGATAAATAATAGAGCTGGAATCTCAACCTAGGGACTCTGGCTCCATATCCCCTTACTAGACTGTTAGCTCTCTGATGGCAAGAACTAAGTCCATTTACCTTCGCATCTCTCCTGAGATAGAGCATAGTACTTAGCACAGAGTGGGATCACGTTATCAGAGATTTAGGGGTAGGTTTTTATAGGATTCAGAGCTAGAAGGGACTTTAAGACATCCATGAATCTAATCCCCTCCTTTTAAAGAGAGAAGATATGACCCCAAGGTCACACAGAGAGCAAAAAGCAAATCTAGGAATTCAAACTCAGGTGATCTCATTACAAATCCAATAATGCTGTTTCTATTACCTAGCCTACTTTTTTTTTTTTGATGGGGGCAGGGTTGAGATGAAAATGATGAATACAGAGAAGCATGAATAGACTTACATGAACTGGTGTGATAGGAAGTGAGCAGAACCAAGAACACAATTTATACAAATGACTACAATAATGCAAATGGAGGGAACAGCCACGAAACAATAAAAAAATATGGCTGCAGAATTATAAAGCACAAGTTTGGCCTCAAAGAAAGGCTATGAGAAGACATTCTGACCCAGCTCCTAAGGGGACCTGATTGTTAAAATTTCAGTGTGTGCATTTACACTTTGGAAATCAGCTTAATTTATTGTTTTGTTGAATGTGTTGATTTAAGAAAGTGATGGAGAAAGCACTAATTATACTGATTAAACATAAAAGTATGGCCTGCTTTCCTGAGAACCAGGGTGTTAAATATTTACTAGCACACTCTTGCCCCTATCCACTAACTTGCAGAAGTGGGAGGTCTTCAGGTATGGAACATTGGATACATTTTCAGATTTAAAAAAATTATATATATTAGTCACTTTTACTGATTATTTTTCTCTTTTTCTTCTTTTCTTTAAAAAAAATATAGGATGGCTCTCTGGGAGTGGTAAAGAAGAAGGATTCAGGGAGAAATTTGGGTGATGTAAAAACAAAATATATCAATAAAATTCATTTTTAAAAAGCATTACTTAATATGAGAAGCAGTGTGATTTAATAGAAAGTTCACTGAACCCAAGAATCAAATAGTGTGCACTTGGGTCTGGGTCCCACTCAGAGGCAGCTAGATGGTGCTGCGGATAGAGCATTGCACCTGACATCTGGAATGTCTGAGTTCAAATCTGACCTCAGCCAATAGTTGTAAGACCCACTCAACCTTTATTTGCTTCAATTTCCTCAGCTGTAAAATGAGGCTGTTTAGGGGCAGCTAGGTGGTGCAGTAGATAGAGCACCGGCCCTGAAGTCAGAAGGACCTGAGTTCAAATATGGCCTCAGACCAAACACTTGACACTTACTAGCTGTGTGACCCTGGGCAAGTCACTTAACCCCAATAGCCTTTAAAAAAATGAGGCTGTTAATTGTACCTATCTCAAAATCAAAGAGTTATTATAAGGATCAAGTGAGATGATATTTGTAAAGTGCTAAGCAGAGGACCCAGTACACATTAGGTACTTAATAAATGCTTGTGTCTTTCCTTCTTCTCTTCTGTCATTTACTAGCTGTGTGACCTTAGACAAGCTATTTGGTCTTTCAGGGGCTTCCATATCCCCTTCTGGGGGAAGAAGGGGGTTGGAAAACACTAGATTTAGAGCCTGATTTAAAAGATTTAAAACCATAACCCGACTTTTCTTCTTACTCCTTGGGTAACTTTGAGCCAGTCATTGTTTCTGTCTAGCCCTTGGTTTCAGTTTTGTTATCCATGAAATGAAATTGTCAGAACTTTGATGAAATGATGCACAGGATAAAAGCAGAGTCTACATATGCCTTGACTGCATCATTGTATGTGAAGTTGAGAGGATTGGACAATAAAAACCATGTCCTGATCAATGCTAGCCCCATTCTACCAGAGGTAAAGGACACAGCCCTCCTTCCTGTTTAATAAGAGCTACCCAGACTTGGGGGTAGGGTGGTGGGGAGGAAGTAAAGAATTTTATTGGGAATTAGCTGTTTTGTCCAAACAAAACATATCAAGAAAATGATTTTATTTTTAAATGAGATGACTGGCTGTATGATGTCTGAGGTCCCTTCCAGATCTAAAATCTTAAGTTCTTTCCATTACATGGTCTCTAAGGCAATGGCACTCTCTCTTCCTCTGAGTCTATGAATGAATCCTGCACTTGGTTTTCCTATGGAGGATGAGGAGATGAAAAAGACAAAGCTTCTCCCCTCAGAGAGCTTGTTGCTTGGTAAGGGTGGTAAGACATAAACCTACGCAAAGCAAAATATCAAGGAGACTGGCACTTTCTATAAGGTCACAGGTGATGATACCCTTTATCCAATCACTCATCAAGCATTTTTTTATTTTACCTTCATAGTGTCTCTTTCTCCATTCACTTGGCTATCACTCCTTCCAGGCCCTCAGCTGCAGTATTAAATGGCTTCCTGATTATCCCTGCTTCCAGCCTCTCTCCAATCCATCTTCCACATAGCTGCCAAATTGAAATTTCCTAAAGCTCAGGTCTGACTATGCTACTCTTTTATTTAAAAAGCTTCAGTGATTATTGCCTTCAAGAAAATACGTAAATTCTCTTGCTTTGCAGTAAAGCCTTTCAATGCTCCATTCTACTTGTCTGGACTTATTTGATATTATTCCCCTTCATGAATCCTAGGCTTTAGCCAAACTGACCGATTCATTGATTTCTGTGTACAGTATTCTATCTCTTGCCTCAGGGGCTTTGCTCAGGCTGTCCCTCACACCAGGAATGCTCTTCCTCTTCACCAATGCCTCCTGGAACCCCTAATACTCTTCATAGTTCAGCTCTGGTGCCACCTCTTACCCAAAGCCTTTTTTTGTCCACCCAGTTGTCTGTGCTCCTCCTATCCCCATTCCACCAGAGCTTGGTACATATTTTGCATTTTCTTTACTATGTATTTATAGGATCTTCCTGAGAAGATGCAGACTCCTTGAAGGCAAGAACTCTTTTTGTTTTGCTTTTGTCCACCTAAATGGCAAGGCACAGTGCCTTGAGTATCATGGATATGTAATAAAAGCTTGAATTGAATTAATTGCTAAGTGATCGTAATAGATAGAATCCTAGCCTACTGATTGTCATCCTATCATAAGCTAATGGAAAGAGTCCTGTACTTGGGGTCATGAGACCTGAGTGTGAATCTCAGTTCTGCCTGTGTGTCCTTGGGAAAGTCTTTGAACACATTTGGGTCTTAGCTTCCTCCTCTGTAAAATGAAGAGGTTGACCTCAATGAACTCTGAGATCCCTCCCAGCTCTCAATCTCTGATTCTAGGCTCTATGTTCTTTCTACTATGCCCCATTTCTCTTCACGATTCCCCAAGGCTTACCCTCTGCCAGCTAAATGTGCCCATTTCTTTCAACTAATTCTCAGTTATCATAATCTACCTACCTACTCCATAGGTAGTCTATGTAGTACATATAGATATATAGTCTAGAGTACTTCAGTCATCCTAGTAACCATCTTCTGGATGAAATCCTGCCTCTTCATGGCCTTCCTATAATATGGCACCCACAAGTGAACATTTGACTATTTCCACAACCACATCCCTGCTGTACTATGCCCTGGTTTAGGGACCTTGAGGACACAGGTCACCCACCCCTGCCCTAGTCCCTTCCTTTGGAAGGACTAGGGCTTTGAACGAAGAGTCTAAAATAGAAAGCATGGGAGCTCAGAGACAAACTTGTCCTTGAGAAGGAAGGGAAAGAGAGCAGAATCTGTAGAGTGTAGAAGGGAGAAGGCAAGTGAGTGAATTTTAGGGAAGCTCTGAGTGATGGGATGAATCTTCTAGGAGTGTGGAGTGCTAGAGTGAGAGCCTCTTATGACCTCTTCTCTGAATTCTTTGGGTAGCCAGGAATAGGAAAGACCACATGCAAACAACTACGTACAAGACCATATAGTAGGGAAGGCACTTTATAAACCCTCAAGCACTCTAGAAATGGGAGGTCTTGTTTTTATAACAAGAGAAGTCAGACCTGCTATTTGTCTTCATCCTAGAAATGGCAGAGTCAGGATTGGCCCCTTGGGGCTAGGCTGGGCTAGGCAGGCTGTTTTTCAGTTAAAAGTCCCACCCAAGTATCTGCAAAGAATAAGAGACTGTGAAATGGGGGTCTCAAGGGTGGCTATCAATAGTAGCTTTGTGGGTGGTCTCAGCTCAGGAAAGGGTGTGTAGAAGAACTGTGCAACTCTGGAGAATTCCAATTTCTGGGTGGGGGCACCATCAGTGACAGGCAGAAAAATACATCCTGAGAGAAAGCCTTCTGGTTCTTGTCTCTTCCCCCTACCCCATATGCCACTGATGACTCAGCCCTTAGGAATGGTATGAGGGCAAGAGAGAGTTTGGGGGACCACCCAAGGGCTGCAGATGGAGAAAAGTCCTTTGGGGTGAGCTTATAGACTGGAGTGGGAAGGGCTGGGGAAGATGTTAAATTCCAAGTAGTAGAGAGGCAGATAGCACGGGCCAACTTTTTTTTCTTCACTATCATATTGGCACCTCCCTCTTTTTGGGCCTCATTTTTCTCTGATTTTTTGGTGTTGTTTTTTTGTTTGTTTGTTTGTTTTGACTAGGCAGTGGGGTTAAGTGACTTGCCCAGGGTCACATAGCTACTAAGTGTCAGGGTCTGAGGTCATATTTGAACTCAGGTCCTCCTGACTCCAGGGCCAGCGCTTTATCCACTGCCCCACCTAGCAGTCCCTTTTCTCTGATTTTTTAAGATTGTCTGTTCCCTGTTTCTGAATTTTTCCCAAATCTCTTGGTCATTTCAGGGACATTGGACACCACTGATATCATGCCAGGTGTAAACATTTGTTAGATAAGAGAGACCATTTGTTCTTGCCCTCACAACTGCTTAGCAGAGAATCATGGCATAGAATGATAGACGAAGAGATGGCAGGGGCCTTCAGCTCCAACCCACCTATTTTACAGATGAGAAAACTGAAGCCCGGGGTAGTCTAATGTCTTACTGAGATCACAAAGTAAATAGCACCAGAAGAGGGACTTGAAATCAGATCACATGACTCTAGAGTCAGTTTTCTTCCCTCTGTGACACAAATCTCAGACTACCAGGGCTCTTCCTTTACACATCTGAAAACTGAGGAAGGAACAGTGGGAAGTGACTTGTCCAGGACTCAAATCCAGATGCTCAGGCTCCCCATTCAAGTTTCTAGGCACTATACTGCACTGCCTCCATATTCCTTTGCTAACTTTTTCTTGCCCAAAGGTTTGGTACTCTCTTTCCGTTTGTTCTCATCCCTGGCTGTGCAGAGACAAGATTGCAATGGTCACAGATATGTGGAGTTAGGACATTCTAAACTCAAAACTGGACAGACTACCTGAGGTCAGACTCTCAACCTGCTGTGGTCTCCCAACCATGTGGCAGGGTCTACTTAAGTCTTGGCTAGAAGTTCAGTCTAGACTAGGGGTGGGGAATCTGAGGCCACATGTGGCCTTGAGGACTCAGGTTCCCCACCCCGGTCTAGACCATCAATTTCCAGTCTTTAATGAACAGCCACATGATTAGAGACACTGGAGAAAACCAGGCTGAGACATTTCCTTCATTCAGTAACTTTATTCAACAGATATTTATTGAGTGATTACCAGTACTGTTAAGGTACTGTGCTAAATACATAGTGGAGAATTTTAAAAAGTAGCTAGTTCTACCCATGGCTCCTCTTGATTCTATCTGTTAAATAGAAATATTACCAAGATTTATTCTAGGGTATTTCTGAAGACTTCCCCTCCATGACACATATCCTTGTTCTGCTTCTATCTCTCTGAGTGTTCTTTCTTTGTCTTTCTCACTGGTGCCTATTTTTTCTCCTGCCCCTTATATAGACAATCTCCCAAGGCTCTGACCTTGATCCTCTTCTCCTCCCTCTTTATACTTCAGTGACTGATAAACTTTACTCCTACAGTCTCACCCACAACCTCCATGTAGCCAACTCTAGGTAAAGTTTCAGTGAATAGAATGCTGAGTCAAGAAGACCTGAGTTCAAATCCAGACTCAGACGTTGACTAGCTGTGTGATCCTGGGCAAGTCATTTAACATCTGTCTGCCTCCATTGATAATAATAGCACTACCTCCTAGAGTTGTTGGAAGGATAAAATGAGATATTTACAAAATTCTGAGCATAGTGCCTGGCACATAGTAGGTACTTATTAAATGTTGCTTTCCTTTTTCCTTTCCTTCCTTCCCTCCCTCCTTTCTTTCTCCCTCTCTCTCCCTTCCTTTCTTCTCTCCTTCCCTCCTTCCTCCCTCCCTCTTTCTTTCTTTTTTTCCTTCCTTCCTTCCTTCTTTCCTGTCTATATCCAGCCCTGATTTCTTTTCTGCTTGACAGACCCACATCTCTAATTATCTATAGAACATCTCCACCAAGACATCCCAACAACAGTCAAAAAATAATGTCAGTTTCCTCTCCTGCAAAATGAGGCAATTGGAGTGGTGATTCAATTTAATTTAATTCAATAAACATTTGTTAAGTGCCTACTAAAAGTCAGGCATTGTGCTAAGCACTGAGGATACAAAAAGAGGCAAAAGTGTCTGAAATCAAGGAGCTTACAATCTAATGGAGGAGACAGCATATAAACAAATATATAAAAAATAGACTATATGCAGGATAAATAGGAAATAATTAGCGCAGGGAAGGCACTGGAATTAAGAGAGGATGGGGGAGGCTTCCAGTACAAGACAGGATTTTAATTGGGACTTAAAGGAAGCCGGGGAAGTCAGTAGTCAAAGTTGAGGGGAGAAACTGTTGTAGGCTTGGGGGACAGAGAAAATGCCCAGAGCTGAGGGATAGAGTTTCTTGTTTGTGGAACAGCCAAGAGGTCAGCATCACTGGATTGAAGAATACATATTGGAGAGTAGGGTATAAGAAGATTAGAAAGCTAGGAAGGGACTAATTTATGAAGGACTTTGAATGCCGGAGTATTTTGAATGCCGGAGTATTTGCTTCTGGAGGCAATAAGAAGCCACTGGAGTTTATTGAGTAGGAAAGTGACAGGATTAGGCTTGAGTGACCTCTGAGGCCCCACATGTCTCTAAAATCTTGTGATCTTATTTCCAAAATGAAATTAATCTCCCTGTTTAAGCCTAGTTCTCCTCTTTTTTTTTTTTTTTGGTTAGGCAATTGGGGTTAAGTGACTTGCCCAGGGTCACACAGGTAGTATGTATCAAGTGTTTAGTCTGAGGCTGGATTTGAACTCAGGTCCTCCTGACTTCAGGGCCAGTGTGCCACCTAGCTGCCCCCAGTTCTCCTCTATTTTGTTGATCCTACTACACCCTCTCCCCAAGTTACTTCAGAATTTTTTTTTTATTCTTCCTATTTCTTTTCCCTCTCTAGCCAAGAAATATTCAAGTCTGGTCGGTTCTTCCTTCCCAACAGTTCTCAAATCCCTCCCTCCCCTCTTTCATCCCAGTGGCAATAAACTTTAATCAGGTATTCATTACCTCATTCTTCCAATATTAATCTACAGACTGTCTCAGATTGGAAGGGGCCTTCGAGGTTAGTTAGGCTACCTCTTGGTTGAGCAGAAATCCTCTTTACAATATCCCTGAGAAGTCATCATCAAGCCTCTGTTTAAAGACCTGCCTCCAGAGAAAACCCATTCCATATTGGGCAGCTCTGATTGTTAGACATCTTGTTTTTGTGTTTTTCCATTCTGGAATTCATTTTTATGTGTATCAAATAGAGAAAATAAATCCAAAATAAGAGAATGATATTTCTTTTCTCTCTCAGTTGTCTACAATTATCATCCTGCCCATCCTAACTGATGAAAGAGTACTGTACTTGGAATACTGAACTTGGAGTTATGGGACCCCAGCTCAAATCTTGGCTTTGTCACTGACAACTTGTGTGACCTTGGCAAGCCATTTAACCTGACTGAGCCTCCATTTCCTCATCTGTAAAAAGGACCTGTAACATCCGCCCCACCTGGTTCGATGATCCTAAGCAGCATGCCCATTGCTTCTTGACCTTCCTCTAACTTCAATATGGCAGAGATGGGAATTTTTTTCTATTAGATCACAAGTTTCTGACTATTTTTTTTAGCATTGTTGCACACTTCTTTAATACACTTACCATGAAATATTAGAAACTATGGGGGGGGCAGGATTGGGAGGGAGGGAAGTTGGTCTTCCTGCTAGACTGTGAGCTCTAGAAGCAGAGACTGAATCTTATCTAAACTTCATAATTCTTCCTATCCCCAACAGGAGTTTCTGCACACAGTAGGCACTAAAACTTTCTTGATGAAGGAATGAAGGAATTCCTTGAGCACAGGAGCTGTCTGCTTAGCACCTGAGGGAGATACAGAAGTAAATGTGTTGTTACTCTTCACAGGGAATGCCCAGGCTAGTAAGTTAAGAATGATGTGTATGAAGTGAGATGCAGCTTCAGACACAAACTAGCTGTGTGGACCCTGGGCAAGTTATTTGACCTCTGTCTACCTCAGTTTCCTCAGCTGTAATATGTGGATCCTAACAGCACTTATTCTCACAGGATGTGAGGATCAATGAGATAATATTTGTGAAGTGATCAATGAGATGCCAAGAACATAGTAGGCACTTAGTACTTGTCCCCACCCTTCACTTGCTGGTGCTCTCTCTCTACCTAGCATATTCAACTATCTTATAACTATATTGATTCTCTTCTATTTAATTACCTTACATTTATTTTATATTTGTTCTGCATATATTTACATATGCATATGTTGTTTCTCCCTCCAGAATATAAATTCCCTACCCCATGAACCATTCCATTTTGGTCTTTGGTTTTCAGTTAAAGGCTTCACCCAAGTATCTGCAAAGAATAAGAGGTTGTGAAATTGGGTCTCAGGGGTGGCTATCAATATAGTACCTATATGGGTGGTCTCAGTTCAGGAAAGGGGATGAAGAGGAAAAGGACAACTCTGGAGAATTCCAATTTCTAGGTGGGGTGATCAGAACTGAAAGGCACTTTAGATGTCATCCTTTCTACCATCTGTTTTATATATGAGGAAACTGAGGCCCACAGAAGTTAACATGACTTAGAACATTACAGGTTACTACAAAGCAACAGAGCCAGGATGGTTGTCTGTTTCTCGAAAGGTGAAAGGAGTTCAACTTTGCAGAAATCTCTCTGTTATATAAAGGAAGAACATGTTATTTCTGAGACCCTATCTTCCTCCCTCCTCCTTTCCTTCCCTCCACTCCAACCTCCCAATCTCTTCGGTAATCACACCTTATTTACAAATGTCTGACTCAGAACCCTCAAGCAAAAGGAGAAAACCTTCATGGACTAAGAGAATGTTAGAGTTTGAAGGGGCTAGAGGTCATCTTGTCCCACTCTCCCTGCGCGCGCCCTCCCCCCCCAGCCAATTTTCCAAATTAGAAAGTGGAAGTCTAGAGGTGAATGGATTTCTCCAAAATCACACAGCTGATCAGGGGCAGGCTTTCAACCCTGGTCCCTGCCGTTCAATGTCAATATTCTTTCTCCCATAATCGTACTGATTCTAACAGATGGAGGACAGGGGAAGGTTTGAGAAGAGGACATTCTAACATAGATTACATTTGAATATATTTCCTGCTATGGAGCAAGGGTAAAAGGGTAGACACAACACTAGACTTGGACCCAGGAAATCTGACTTCTCACAGTAGCTCTGCCATGACTCGCTACATGACTTTGAGAAGCTCCCATCACCTATCCTGACCCTTGGTTTCCTCATCTGAAAAACAAGGGAATAGATTTCTAAGGTTCCTTGTAACATTAAAATTCTGTGATCATAGTCTTTCCTTCTGCCAACCCATCCCGGGCACCAGCCAGGTGCCTGGGGTTTCTTCCCAGAGCACTTTACATATACCCTCTAGGGCAGGGTGGGAGGGGCTGGGGCAGGCTGGACCTGCTTTCTATCTGTTTGCTTGCTTCAGAAAAAAAATTTATACTGCACAACAAAATAAACATTGTAGACGGCAGTCATTTTAGAAATGGAAGACTACTTTGGGTAGCAATACTTCTTCTTCCCTCACTTCAGTAGTGTCTGACTTCGTGACCCCATTTGGGGTTTTCTGGAGTGGTTTGCCATTTTACAGATGAGGAACCAAGGCAAACAGAGTTAAGTGACCACCCAGGATCACCCAGCTAGTAAGTGTCTGAGGCTGGATTTGAATTCAAGAAGATCAGTCTTCCTGATTCCAAATCTAGTGTTCTATCCACTGCACCACCCAGCTACTCGAGACTGGAGGATGCAGGAAGCTAGGTGACACAGTGGATAGAACACCGGGCTTGGAATCAGGAAGACTGACCTTCATGAATTCAAATCCAGCCTCAGACACTTACTAGCTGAGTGACCCTAGGCAAGTCACTTAACCCTGTTTGCCTGGGTTCCTATGCAAAATGAGTTGGAAAGGAAATAGCAAACCACTCTAGCATCTTTGCCAAGAAAACCCCCAAAGCAGTTCTTCAAGAGTCAGAGCAATGCTAGGTCTGGCTGTGAAGCTGAGATCCACACTTCATTTGTATTAGAGCCAAAAGAGTATTTTTGGAACAGGTCGTGAACCTTGCAGCTAACCGGGAAGGACCTTGCTCTCCCACTAAACATTTTTCCCTAGCTTAGGATCCTAGGCTTGAGACCTTAAAGATTATTGAGTCAAGCTTCTTTTTACAGAAAGGATGTTACATAACTTGCTCAAAGTCACAACCCAAACACTCTGCACACCCAAGCACCCTTTGCAGTACACAACTGGACCTCTTTGCTTTGGAAGGAATATGAGTGACTCCATTAATTAGGGATTTCTGTAGCTAGCGAAACGGGCCTGTATCTGATATCTGGGTCCACAGCACAGCCAGCACCAATGCCACATGCATCGTTGGGGTCTCTGGACGCTCTCGGACTCCTTTCTCTCCTGAAGAATATTAACAAAGAGGAGCCCATAACGGAAACCAGCAGCTTCAAAGGCAAACAGCTTTATTCCTTGGCAAGTGTTTATGACCACTTGGGTCTTTGGGATTGACCTAAGATTGTTCCCTGTTTTCTGGGGTCTTTCTTCTCCTTTTTCCTTTAATTATGTGAGGAGAGAGCACTTTATTTATAGGGGAGTATAAGACTGATTTGTGACAATTGTGATAACCATTTAAATTAAGAGTTGCTTAAGAATAAGGGAGTTGAAACAAATGAATAAAATATTTATAAAGATAAATTTGCATATCCCTCCTTCTTTAAAGGATTTAGAGTTGGAAGGAAACTTGGAGATCAATTAGTCCAATCTCATTTTACAGTGGTTCTCAAACTTTTTATTCTCAGGACCCTTTAGATGTTTAGAAATTATTGAAGATCCCCCCAAAAAAACTTATGTTTATGTATGTTATAGCTATTGATATATGCTATATTACATATTAAAACATTTTAGTATTATTATGAAATAGTTTTCACTTCACAGACACCTGAAAAGGTCTTGAGGATCCCAATGGGTCCTTGAATCACACTTTGAGAATTGCTACTTTATAGAGGAAGGAGCTGTGGCCCAGAGAAGTGTAACTTTGTAAGTCCTTCCTTCTCTGGGACTTAGCTTCCTCATCTGTAAAATGAGTGGATTGAACAGGCAGCAAGTGGCAAAATCAGAATTCAAATTCAAGTGAGATTCAAAATCCAATGTTCTTTGCATTGGACCATCCGTCTCTTCCTTTCTTGCTCTTCCTTTCCTTATTTCTCATTGTCTTTTAATTGTTTTCCTTCTGTCTTAATTTCTTCCTTTCTTATTCTTTCCTTTCCTTTCTCTTTCTTCTCTATTCCTGTTTCTCTTATTTTTTCCTTTCTTTTCTCTCTTCCTATCTCTTTTTCCTTTTTCTCTTTTTTCTTTCTTTTTTTCTCCCTTCCTATCCCTTTCTTCCTTGTTTTCTTTGTGTTTTCTCTCTTCCTATCTCTTTTTCTCTTTTCTCTTTTTCTTCCTTCATTCTTTCCATTCTTTCCTTTTCACTCTCTTCTTTTTCTTCTCTCTCTTTGACTCTTTCTTAATTTTCTTTCTTTCTCCCTTCTTTCTTTCTTGTCTTTCCTTTCTTTTTCTCTTTTTTCTTTATTTTCTTCCTCTTTCTCTTTTTTCTTCTTTCTCTTCCTCTCTTCCTCTTTGTCTTCCTTCCTTCCTTTCTTTTCTTTCTTCCTTCCTTCCTTCCTTCCTTCCTTCCTTCCTTCCTTCCTTTCTTTCTTTCTTTCTTTCTTTCTTTCTTTCTTTCTTTCTTTCTTTCTTTCTTTCTTTCTTTCTCTTTCCTTCTTTCTCTTTCTTTCTTCCTTCCTTTCTTTTTTCTTTCCTTCCTTCCTTTGCCAGACAGCTGCCATCCATAGAGGCTAAGACAGGCTAAATGTTTTCAGATCTTTGCCACTAAGGGTAGGGGGACTTTGTTATGCTTAAAGGATTTATCCCAGCACAAAAGCTGCCTAGCCACTCTGATGTAGATTAAATACACATTTTGGTAGCTGAGATAATTTTTACAGAGCCAGCCTGGGATTCATTATTTCCAGTTATCCATCAATTGATACCAGCCAGAAACTCAGCAAAGCAAACAAGAGGATAAACGCATTTTCAAGAAACTGAAACAGGCCTAGCCAAAAAGAGATATGAGAAAATAGATATAGGTGCTCATGTCACCAAGCAGATCCAGATTTTGCCAAGAACTGCTTCTCAGGGAAGTTGGTGAGACTAATAACCTCATATTCCTTCCCAGAGCTCCCTGGAGTGGAGATGCTTACTAGAGAAGATGGGAACTGAGAAAACATTTCTCAGTTCAACCTTAGTGAACCTTCTATTGTGGCAATGTAGCATAAGAAAAGACCTACTGCATTAAGGGGATAGTGTGCCCTCTCTCACTAAAAGACCCTAGTTCTGGACTCACTCCCACTGGGGTTCAGCCTTGAGGGAGTTTATCCTCTAGAACAGAGGTGTCAAACTCAAGAATGGGGCAGCAAGCAGCCCCCCATCCTACTACTCCAGAGTGCTACTTAAACCAGAATAAAATGTAATATGGAGGGGCATCTAAGTGGTGCAGTGGATAGAGCACCGGCCCTGAAGTCAGGAGGACCTGAGTTCAAATCTGGCCTCAGACCAAACACTTGACACTTACTAGTTGTGTGACCCTAGGCAAGTCATTTAACCCTAATTGCCTAAAATAAATAAATGAAAATGTAATAGGGAAGTGCTTAACAAAATAAATAAAAATACAATAATATATGATGTTAATTTGAGATTGTACGAATCAAAATGCAGCTCCTAGGGATTTCTTTTTTTTTTCTTTTAAGTAGTATTTTTCCAATTACATGTAAGGACAATTTTCAAAAGTAATTATTTTGAATAATTAATAATCACTTCCATAGGCTTCTGAGCTTCAAATTTTTCTCCCTCTTCCTCCCCACCTCCCTCCCCAGGATGGCGCGCAATCTGATATAGGCTATACATATAAGTTCCTATTAAACAAGGACAATTTTTAACATTCATTTTTTAATAAAATCTTGAGTTCCAAATTTTCTCCCTTCCTCCCCTTTCTCCTCCCTAAGACAGTAAGCAATTTGATACAGGCTATATATATGCAATCATGTAAAATATGTTTCCATATTAGTCTTGCTATGAAAGAAGAAACAGAACAAAAGGGGGGAAAACACCAAAAAAAAAGTGAAAGTAGTATGCTTTGATCTTCATTTAGACTCCCTTAGTTCTTTCTCTGAATTATCCATCATAAGTCTTTTGGAATTGTCTGGATCCTTGCATTGCTGAGAAGAGCTAAGTCAGTCATAGTTGATCATCAGACAATGTTGTTGTTTCTATGTGCAATGTTCTGGTTCTGCTCACTTCACTTTGCATCAGTTCATGTAAGTCTCTCCAGGTTTTTCTCTTTCTGCTGGTCGTTTCTTACAGCACAATAGTATTCCATTACATTCATATACCACAACTTCTTCAGCCCCACTCTATGGGCATCCCTTCAATTTTTTGCCATATCTTTGCCATAGGGATCTGTTTCTGTGTGGATTTGACTGCACTGCTCTAGAGTCCTCAGACTCTTTGTCTAACTCTGGTTCTTTATATACCCCAAACCCAGAGTAAGTTTCTATGGATGATTATTTTTTTGGGTGAGGCAGTTGGGGTTGTGACTTGCCCAGAGTCACACAGCTAGTGAGTATAACGGATCTGAGGCCAGATTTGAACTCAGGTCCTCCTGACTCTAGGGCCGGTGCTCTATCCACTGCACCACTTAGCTGCCCCTCTATGGACAATCTTTCAAGCAATGCTTAGCTTTGGCTCATGTCTAGGGTCTCCCCAATGGAGAAAGGTGTTCAATGCATGATATAGATCAGATATAGGGAAGCTATTTATTTCCTCCACACAAAAGAAGTGTTTAAAACACAAAGGACTCACCAATGTGGATTGAGAAAGACTTAAAACATGAAACTGTAACCTATAGCTCCTTCCATACTCTCCCAGGAGATTGATACTTGAAACATTAAAGCATATGCGGAATGACTAATTTCACCCTAAACTCACCTCAGCTCTGTACTGTGTGAACAACTCCCTCGAGAGACAGATCTCCTGGCAAACTAGGACCTGAGCTGAGCTAATTATCTTATTGGTCATCATCTATTCCTCTGAGAATCATTATATTAGCTGCATAAAGCAACTTCTACTAGGTAGCCAGCTCTGGCTGAAGAACCCAGGAATTCCCCAACTTCCAAGGCAGCCGCTCCTGAAATGTCTTTCATGGATCTTCGTTTGGTCTCCTAGGCTCAAGGAAAGAAACACAGGAAGTAGGAAAAGAAACCAAAAGGTGTAGCCTGGGGCTTGAGGCCCAGGATCAGACATACTTAGCAGGGAGTAAGCAGCTCCCATAGCTGCCAGACAAAGGCAGGATTTCTCCCCCAGCATCAAGCTAAGGCTGGGTCCCAAGCCACACATTCAGAAGGACAGAAGAAGAAAACCACAGCAGAGGCTGTCTTTCTCTTTGAAGCCTATAGGCAGCTCTTGCTATTTGGGGGTCATCCTCTTGGACACAGCTTCTGTTCTCTCTCTACCTTCAGCCCCCATCACTGCAACCAAGGGTTCGGTAAATGGATTGCTTTGTCATTTACAAGCACAAAGATCACCAGAAGGAACTTGAGAGACAACATGTAAGGCAACAGAAGGTGCCCAGCCTCAGGCACACACTCCTCAGCAGGGATGGCCCCTGCTATATTAGCATGGAAAGAAGGGAACCAGCATTTATTAAATGCCTACTGTGTACCAGGCACTGTACCAAGTGCTTTACAATTATTATCTCATTCGGTCCTCTCAACAACCCTGAGAGGCAGATGCCATTACTATTCTCATTTGGGGCAGCTAGGTAGTGCAATGGACAGAGTGCCAGGCCTGGAATCAGGAAGACCTGAGTTCAAATCTGGCTTCAGACACTTACTAGCTATATGACCCTGGGCAAGTTATTTAACCCTCTTTACCTCAGTTTCCTCATCTGTAAAATGTGCTGGAGAAGTAAATGGCAAACCACCCTAGTATCAATGCCAAGAAAATTCCAAACAGGGGTCACGTAGAGTCAGACATAACTGAACAACAACAGCAAAAATCCTCATTTTACAGTTGAGGAAACTGAGGGAAACAGAGGTTACATGATTTGCCATGGGTCAGAAAACTAATAAGTATTATTAGAAAGAGGCCTAGCCTGGTAATCAGGAGAATCAGATTCAAATCATGTAGGTAGTCATGTATGACCCTTGGAAACTCACTCAATCTCTCTGTGTCTCAGTTTCTTCCCCTTTAAAATGATAATGGAAAACTTAGAAGGAAACATAGAGTATCTGGATAGTTTTGAAAACAATTAGTATTTATTGCATAGGTTTTTTTTTATTTAAACAGTTTGAAATGGAAATTTATGGTTTTATATTGCATCCCATCTATGTATGTGGAAATGTTCTTTTTTTTTCTTGTTTTGTATTTAAATTTAAAGTGAATAAATATTTTTTTAAATGAAAATGAGGGCTGTTGTGAGATTTCTCTGTGCATCTTAGAGCACTTTTGGCATATGAGACATTATTATGGCATGCTGTCATTTTAGGGAGACTGTGCTTCAGACGCAGACAATGGCCTTGAGGCATCTGATCAAGCAGGCAAGCCTGGAATAGCGCTCCCCCAAATGAGGTGGCCCCAGACCCTGCTGCCAGATCTGATTCCAGCCAGGTTACTGAAGTGTCTGGACCCTGAAGCTCCATTCTGTTTGGCTGTTGGTGGGCTCAGAGTTTTAGCTAAAAGCAGCACCCTGAGGCCCAAAGGCTTCTGTGTATACAATAGAGTAGAAATTAGTAGTAACTTTAGAGACGGAAGGATAGGTCATAGTGTATCATCTAATCTAACCCCTTCATTTTACAGATGAGAAAACTGAGGCACATAACTTGTCCGAGAAGTGATAGAACCAGAATTCTAACTGAGGTTCTCTGATTTTAAATCCAATTCTCTTTCTCCTGTACCACAAAAGAGAAAGGTTCTTAGAGGGACCTGTAGAAAAGGAGGACAAAGGGAGAGAATGACTAGGGAAGGGCTGAGGCTGAGTTTACTGAAGAGCTGACACAGCAGCAAATACCCAATGAGAGGGCCTGGAGGTTCAGCTGGGTAAGAGGGGAGTCCACAGTCCACCCCATCCATTGGTGGGAGACCCTAGGAGAACAGTATATTGGCCATATGATCTTGGGGAGCTGGTAGCCCAAGATATGAAGGAGAGCCAGAAAGTAGATAGGCTGGGAAGGGGGGCAAAGGGCTAGAATCTCCCCTAACCCAAAAAAAAAATATTTAATTGTACTCTTGGGATATCAGTATGTGGGAAAAGACTCCTGTCACCCTGTGTTAGTTCTAGCTGGTGCCAGATTAAGTATCCACTTCTCTGGGAAGTTCAGTGCCAATACACAAGGTCTGGACAAACTCTGTTCAGTCAGTCATGGTCTGTGGGAGCCAAGATCTGTTTTCTTCTTCTAAGGCCATGACCAGCCATGTGTTTCCCATTAGAAGTGAAGAGGGAGTCAATCCGTATAACAAGTCCATCAGAGGTCACGGTGGGCCTCTTTCACGTTATTTGAACTTTCCCCCAGAGATAACCTTGCTTTACTGTAAGGAGACTGTGGAACAGAACATCAGAATTCAAGTCAAAACATCCAACATGTACCAAGTACTGAAGATCACAGGATCGATCACAGGCTTAGAGTTTGACAGAATCTTAGAGGTTGGCTGTCTCAAACTCTTCATTTTACAGATGATGCAACAGAGGCCCAGAGCAAATTTTCTAAGGTCACACAGGTAGTAAGTGACAGAGAGTAGGGATTTGAACCCAGGTCCTGTTATATAAAATTCAGAGATCTTTTCTTTTTCTGTCTCTCACGACCCTGCTGGGGTACTAAGGACAGGAAAATGAAAACACAACAGCTACTTATAGTCTAATAATTGCATACAGCAGTTGCAAATTAGAATCTGTGCAGACTCAGAGAGGTTAAATAGAGAGGTCTGATCAAAATGTTTCAAAGAGGGAGACCCACTTCTGGCTGGGAAGAATCATAGAGGAAGAGGAGGGGAGGGGAAAGCATACTGGATCTGGAGGGAAGACCCGGGTTCAAATTCTGATCCTGACACATAGTACCTATATGCGCATAACCTCTTTGGGCCTTTTTTCTGATCTATGAGGGGGCTGAACGAGGTGATCTATCTCCATGATCCCTTCCAAATCTCAATCTGTAATCCTATTCTACTGTTGTACTCCTGCCTTGACCCTGAGCAGAACTCTGAGGGGGCGGGACACTGCCCTACTTCCTTTCCATTAAGAGGTCAGTTTATTCAGGAACTAGGCCTGTAGTGGCCAGATTCAGTTTTACTGGATCCGAACTGTCTAAGAGAAGGGTGAGACTCGCTTTCTCTGTTCTCCTACTTATGCTCCTGTCCTTATACTCGCTTCCTAGTAACTTGGGAGAGGAATTAACTTAAAGCTAGGGATTGGTCTCATCATAACTAGGAGGTTTCTAAAAAAAAAAAAGACAAAAATACTCAGTGTGGAACTTAAATTATAGATGGAACAAAATTTATGTCCCACACACAAACGAAATATTTAATGCGAAAGGCTCTTGCAAGTTCAAATTAACAGAAGGACTTAAAACAGGATGCATTAAGTTATTTTGTTGTTGTCGTTCAGTTGTATCTGAGTCTGCATGATCCCATTTGGGGTTTTCTTGGCAAAGATACTGGAGTGTTTTGCCATTTCCTTCTCCAGTTCATTTTATAAATGAGAAAATTGAGTTAAGTGACTTGCCCAGGGTCACACAGCTAATAAGTATCTGAGGTCAGATTTGAACTCAGGTCTGTCCTGACTCCAGGCCTGGTGCTCTATCCACTGTACCACCTAGCTACTTGCTGTTATATTCCCCCTGAGTGGTTGATGCTTAAAATATCAAGACATGACAGAGCTTGTAGGACTTCTAAGCAGGCATTTTTTTTTTCATTTCCCGTCAGCTCTGCACTTTCCAAGCAATTATCTATAGGTCCATGTCTCTGGAAAACAAGGCCAGTGTCTGAACTAGTTCTACTACAGGTGGTGTTTTCTCTGATGCAGAAACCCCTTGCCACCAGTCAGCTCTGCCCCAGATCCCAGGATCTCTAAACCTCTCAAACTCACAAGGGTGCTTCCAGGATTTGACGTGTCCTTTTTGGGATCATGGTTCAGTCCCCTGTACTCAGGAAAGAACAAAGACAGAAGAGGCAACCCAAAGCAGGAGCCCAGGCTTTGTCTAAGACGTAGACTTGCTTCGGCCACCACATGCTGCAAGTCCGATATTTCTTTTGCAGTGAAGGAAAGGGTGGTCCTTTCCCTCCCATTCCTCAGGACCGCACTACTTGCTACAGAGAATCAAAGGGACAAGAGTGAGTGACAAGGGGGGAATGACTCCCTTTTTTAAAGGTCCAGGAAGAGCTCAACAAGTTGTGGTATATGAATGTAATGGAATATGGTTGTACTGTAAGCAATGGTAAGTTCCTAGAATACAGAGAAACATTGAAAGACCTATATGAACTGATGCAAAGTGAAGAAACTATATGAACTGTGTGAAGATCTATATGAACCAGTGCAGAACCAAGAAAACAGAGCAATGTTAATGGAAAGAAAAAGGACACACCAAAAAAAGCAAGTGCAAGTGCAACAAAATTACACAATCAAACAGGACTTGACTGGAGAGCCATCAGAAGACAACCCCAACCCACCCCTTCGCAGAGGTGGGAGGTCCACAGGTGTTTACGCGTTATACACGTTTTCAGACTTTTTCAATGCATCAGTATTAGTTGCACTCACTACTTTTTCCTCTCTAAAAATACTTTGTTCAGTTGTGTCCAGTTCTTCATGACTCCATTTTGGAGTTTTCTTAGCAAAGCTACTGGAGTGGTTTGTAATTTCCTTCTCCAGCTCATTTTACAGATGAGGAACTGAGGTAAACATGGTTAAGTGACTTGCCCAAGGTCACATAGCTAGTAAGAGGGCAGATTTGAACTTAGGAAGATGAGTCTTCTTGACTGCAGGTCACTGTGTCATCTAGTTGCACCTTCTTAAAAAATAAAACAAAACAAAAATACATATGCTACTTCTTATTTCTTTCCATGTGCTATGCAGTTAAGTGACACTGAGCCTTCCTATTGCTCCTTGAACAAGATAGCTCAAGATAGCTCACCTCTTGGTGGAGTGCCTACCTGCCTCCCATGCCTGGAATGTTTTGCCTTCTCATTTCTACCTCCTGGCTCACTGGCTTCTTTCAAGTCCCAGGTAAGATCTTACCTTCTAAAAAGAAGCCTTTTCCTATGCCTCTTCATGCTAGTGACTTTTCTCTGTTGAATTTGAATCTACCCTCAGATACCTACTAGCTGTATGACCCTGTTTGTCTCAGTTTCCTCATCTGTAAACAGAGAGAGAAATGGCAGACCACTCCAGTATCTTTGCCAGAAAAACCTCAAATGGAGTCACAAAGAGTTAGACACAACGGAAAAATTACTTAAACAACAATAGCAGCAACAACTTAATTACAGCAGTAAAGGAAACTTCTCAACACTGGTAGTTCGAAGGAAGGAAAGAAGGAAAGAAGGAAGGAAGGAAGGAAGGAAGGAAGGAAGGAAGGAAGGAAGGAAGGAAGGAAGGAAGGAGGAAGGAGGAAGGAGGGAAGGAGGAAGGAGGGAAGGAGAAGGAAGGAAGGAGGAAGGAGGGAAGGAGGAAGAGAGGAGGAAGGAGGGAAGGAGGGAAGGAAGGAGGCAGGGAAGGAGGGAGTGAGGGAAGGAGGGAGGGAGGGAGAGAGAGAGAGAGGAAGGAAGGAGAGAGAGAGAAAGAAAGAAAGAAAGAAAGAAAGAAAGAAAGAAAGAAAGGAAGGAAGGAAGGAAGGAAGGAAGGAAGGAAGGCAGGCAGGAAGGCATACAAGTATCAGCACTCAGTGGCCATCCTAACTCTTAGTTATGACTATTACTCGGTCCCCAGTTCTGACAAGAAGTCTTTGCATACAACACAAAAATGCAAAGGTTACCTATTGATCTCTCAGGAATCATTTGTTTACAATCTAAATGAGAAGATAAGAATTGAATTGGATATTCCAAATGTTATCAAAGTCCCTTGGTGCCCAGATAAGGCTAGATTTCAGTCTTATCTCCCAAAGAGAGATAAGGTTTGGTCTAATGAAGCAGCCAAATCCCCCGGCCTCCTCCATCTCCAAAGATACTGCTGTTGATCCACCATCAGAAAGACTCCCATAATTTCAGCTCATATTTTGGGCTTTACTATTAACAAGGCAAGGTCTCCACAACCAAACCTGGGAGTGAGTTACAGTAAACACTATTATCCCCCTAGGTCTAGAGAGGACATGGCCACACGGTTGGTAAGTTTCTGATCCTCTCTGGGGGCTTCCTTCTTCTGAATGCCCAGAATTGTTGCACAATTGCCTTTGGAGTTGAACCTCCAGAAGCAGGGATAGGCTATCGTGTCTCAGCCACACTCTTCCTTCAATCCTATTTCTGACCAAGCATACACATGTATGTGAAAAGTTAACCTATGTGACTCCATGTTTAAATCTTGCTTGACCTCTGTTCAACCAGTCTGCAGGAAATGGTGGTCTGGAAACACCCTTGCACATGCAGGAAAAGCATAAAACCCATTTCTTCATAACACTTGTACCAATCAGCATTTTTGATCCTTATATGGAAGTCGTTGACTCTTATTTATAAAAGCTGTGGGGATGCCAAAAGATGTGGGGTGGGGATATAATCAGTGCTGGTTTTACCCCAACTGCTTGCTGCCTTGCTGTGCTAATAAACTATATTGCCTTATTTCCTGAGTTTGCCTCATTGACCAGGGCAAGACCCAAACCAGCATGCACTATGACACTTATGATATGTGTCATATATATAATATACATATATATGTATGTACATACATATATATGTATGTGCATACATATATATAATACACACACACACACATACATGCATATATCCCAATTCCGGACCATATATTTCACTGTGAATATTTCATTGTGAAATTGAATGTTAAATGCATATAGAATTGGTAACAAAGTGCTCTAGGAATCTTGACGAAGAAGGAATTACTTCTGGAAGTGCAAAGGGAAGAATCAGGGAAGCCTTCTCGGAAGAGGTGTTATCTGAGTTGAATTTTGAAGGACTGATGGGATTTTTTTTAAAGACAATTGGAGTTAAGTGACTTGCCCAGGGTCACACAGCTACTAAGTGCCTGGTCTGAGGCCAAATTTGAACTCAGGTCCTCCTGACTTCAGGGCTGGTGCTCTATCCACTGTGCCACCCACCTGCCCAAACTGATGGTATTTTAGTAAGAAGAGGTGGCAAAGAGAAGGTACCCAAGGTAGAGGAGAGTAAAGAAGTCACACTTATTGGGGGATTCTGATATAAGGGTAAGGTTCCATTGATTCTCCCACCCATCTAAAAATAGCTACCTTTGTTAGGTAAGAACACTTCTCAAACTGAAACTGTCAAACAGAACTGAGTGTGAACCCAGGCCTCTATCAGTCAATTAAATCAATTATGTGAGAGACATGGTTACACACCCAGGAGTTCATATGAAAGGATAGAGCTGACTCAGAACCATATAGTTTTCCTCCAGTTTCCTTAGAGATAGAGTTTATGAGGGTCCAGAAGCAGAAAGAAGTCAAGGGGAGGAGGGGAAGAATAGGTACCTGAGCCAAGAATGAGCATCAGTGGGGCAACCAGTGAAAAGAGGAGGAGGAGGGAGGACCGAGCTGAGGCAGAGAAATGAGATACAGAGGAGGGCTGTATGTTCTGCAGATATTGGAGAACAGAGAACTCAAGTTGATGTACCCAGTGTACCCACCTTCTCAAGGACTGAGGGAAAGTTTGAGAAAATGACTACTTTACCCCCCCCCCAACTTCCCCTCCTGGTCCTTATCTATGCATAGACACTATAATCTTATATTGTTACCCAAATGTTTGCACTTACCTGAATTTTGCCATAAAGGGTCCAGAAATTAGTCAACGATTAATATGAATATAGACTTGGGTAGAAAGTCCAAGCTCTGACTAAATGTGAGGAATTCTCTTAAGTGGGAACTTAATGAGATTGTGATTAAACTCATAACTTTTTGTCTAAAATAATTTCCCTAAAACCACAAAGGAGGGAGATTATATTGTCTTTAGGATTAAAGTGAGCCAATTATTGTAATAGGTTGTTACACTGAGAAAGCCAGCATGACTGGAAGGAAAGTTGAAGAAGACAAGGCTTGGATGTTAGATCAAGATTGGAGTGGCTGGAATGTGAGATTTGAGGGAAAATAATTTATTCTACAGAAAACTATGGAAAGACTTGCATGAAATAATGAAGAGCAAAATGAGCAGAAACAAGAGAACATTGTATACAGTAACAGAAATATTGTGTTCAGAATGATTTTGAGCAAATAAGTCATTTTGTCTATTATAAATACCCAAATTAACTATGAAGAAAGATGTTATCTGCATCCACAGAAAGAACTGATAAATAGAAGTATATAGAATAATTTTATATATGTATGCTTATTTGTGTCTAATGGTAACCACCTCTAGGATGGGATGGAGGGAGAGAGAAGAAAAAAAATTATATAACTTTATTACACATTTAAAAGGAATAGCAAGATATACAGAGTAGATTTGCAATTCATGCACAACCATCTTTTTTATAATACTGTATTTTGGAAATGCTTATTTCGTTCCATAAATTAAAATTTTAAAAAATATACAATGGGGACCCACAGAAGGTTTTTGAATATGGGAGTACCAGGACCAGAGCTATGCCTTATCTGGTGACTTGTGGAGAATGTACTAGAGTGAGGACGCCAGGCTTACCAGCTGTGAAGTTGCTACCTTGGTCCTGCCAAGCACTCATATGGGAGGTGCCGGTCCTTTCTGAGCACTCTTTCCAGGCTGCTTTGGTGTCCACCTATCACCCAACTCTTACCTGTGGCTCCCAGAAACTATAGCATGTGCAGCAGCCATTGCCCCATAAAACTGTCTCAGCAGATAGGCTAAACCAGGTTGAAGGTGACCAGTGAGTCTGAAACTCATCGGTGTGTAAGGGGGTTGTCTACTCCAAGCATGGGAAGACTTCCTGGGGGTGAGGGGGAACAGGTGAAAGTGATCGATTTGTTCCAATGGGCCAAAAAGGCAGCAGAAGCACACGCTGTGGAGTTCTTGGAGCTTCCTTAGACATTGAAGGTGCCAAGGTCATCCACAGCATCCTGGGCCACCACCAGTCATCCAGACTTTTGTCCTACCACTAGACTTGGGTGATTATGGAAGAGAGAGTGAGGCTGATGACTTTGTGCAGCCCTGCCTCACTTAAATCCAATTCACGAGCAAATCAAGACATCACCCATCACATCATGATGTCATCAAGCCTCTGCGAAAACAAAGGAAGAAAAGAGCAACAATGGTGAGCCAAAGTAGAGAGGGGTCAATGGAGGGAAGGGAGAATGGGATTTAGGAACTCAGTGAAGGAGTAAATAGGTAGAGAGGGAGGAGACAAAAAGAAAAAAAAACTTCCCTGTAGCATCTCCTGGGCAATGAAAGTGGAGTGTCGCTAGGATGCCGGCTACAGTTGCTCCCAGGCCTTGAGATCCCGGGCTTATCTCTGATTCAAACCAGCCATTAATAAGGCTGTGACTACCTGAGGCTGGGATTTCCACAGCTTGAAAGAAGATTGCTTCTCAATTCAGAGACAAAGAGAAAGACTATTCATTTTAAAGAGTTCCCTTGGGCTAAGATTCTCATAACTCTGGAAAGAGGCAGACCTGGTATATTGGAAAGAGCCCCGACCCTGTAGATATAGGAGCCTTGAGTTCTAATCCCCCATCTGTCACGAACTCCTTGTGTGACCTGAGATGAGTCTGTGGGCCTCAGTTTCCTCATTTGTAAGGCAATCTCTAAAGTCCCTTCCAGCTCTGACAGTATACCTTTTTATTTTCTGAGGCTCCTTCCAGCCCTGAGAATCTGGTCAGAGGCCTCCTAAGAGCTCTGCTTCTGTGCCAGCTAAATAACAGGACACACATGTATCACCACTCGTTTGTTTTCCCCGAAATTGTTTCCCACCTTGAGGGGACGTTTCTCGAGGAGATGGACGGAGATGTGAAGGAGGGCTATCCACAGCGCGACAGATACCATGAGGTACAAATGGTCCATGAGGACGCACTGGAGTGTGAATGAACGAGAATTAGCTGTTGGCATCAAAAGACCTGACAAGTTCATTTGACATTTGGCATTCATGTTGTCTGGCAACTTGTTAAGTTAACAGAGGCATTTTTTTTCCCCAGCTCTAACTAGAGCTAATTGTTTTCTATAGAATCAAGGCACAACAGTGGTAAGACAAGCTGTCTTTTTCAAACAGACTCAAGTGCATCTAAAAGAGGAAACCTATGCTGAAGACCATGCCTTATGAGGATTAGTTGAAATAATAATTTGTTGTTGAGTTATTTCAGTCATATCTGATTCTCCATGACCCCATTTGGGGTTTTCTTGGCAAAAATACTGGAGTGGTTTGCCATTTCCTTCTCCAGTTCATTTTTACAGATGAGGAACTAAGGCAAACACGGTTAAGTGACTTGCCTAGGGTCACACAGCTAGCTAGTAACTGAGACAGGATTGAACTCGGGTCCTTCTAACTCCAGGGCTGGTGCTCTACCCACTGCAACACCTAGCTGCCCTTGAAATAATAATAGCTGGTATTTATATGGTGCTTTAAGATTTGTAAAATGCTTTGCGATTATCTAGTTTTAGCCTTACAACAACCCAGAGAGGTATGTGTTTTAAAATCCTCATCTGAGGAAACTGAGGCAGGAAGAGGTTACATGACTTGCCCAGGGTGACACAGTATCTGAAGCCAGATTTGAATTTAGGTCTTCTTGACTCCAGGTCCACCACTCTAGCCACTGTCCTACCTAGCTACCAGGTGAAAGATCCAGGAATATTCAGACTGAAATAGAGAAGACTTAGGGGAGACATGGTCAATGTCATCAAATTTAATACTTAAAGATTTATTAATTAATTATTAAAGGGCTGTCAAGTAGAAGAGGTATTAAACTTGCCTTCCAAGGTCACAGAGGTCAGAATTGTTGCAGGGAGAAAGATTGAGGCTCAGTGTAAGGGTTAGGGTTGGGGGCAAACTTCCTAATGTAATGTGAGCAGAGGGTCCCATCCCCACCATCTGCAGCAGGCCCAGGTAGAAGCCTTGGTGCAGACCCTGTCAGCTTGTTCTACTGATACAACCTCTCTACCAGCTTAGAAACTTCCACTTAATGATTCCAACCACGTAGAAAGTGAGTTGGGCTTTCTGGAGGGACATTGGTAGATTCTCCCATTGCTTTAAAAGCAAAGACTAGATGGTCACTTGTTAGAGATGTGCAAGCATTCTCTATTCAGCTGCACTTTGGACTAGGCAGTGAGTCAATAGGCATACTATGAACCAGGCACTGTGCTAATTACTGGGGATATAAAAAGAGGCCAAAGACAGTCCTTGTTCTCAAGAAGCTTACAATCTAATTGGGGAGACTACAAAGAAATATATTTTTAAAAAAACAAGCAATAGACAGGAAGACTAAGAAGAAATAACAGAGGGAGGACACTAGAATTAAGAAGGATTGGGGAAGGCTTACTTGTAGAAGGTGGGATTTTTAGCCAGGGAAGTCAGTAGGTGAAGACAAGGGTGAACATTCTAAGCATGGGGACCACCAGTAAAACCTGGCATCCAAGCCAAGAGATGGAGTGTCTTGTTGGTGGAACAGCTAGGAGGCCAGTGTTACTGGATCAAAGAGTACACATTGGGGAGTAAGGTCTAAGAAGACTGGGAGGGTAGGAGAAGGCTGGGTTAAAAAGGACTTCAAATGCCAAACAGAGCATTTTGTATTTACTCCCGGAGGTAATAGAAGGCCATTAGAGTTTAGTGAGTAGAGACCTGTGCTTTAGGAAAATCACTTTATTGAATGGGGGATGGCTTGGAGTGGGGAGAGATTTGGCACAGGCAGACCCACCAGCAGGCTATATTGCAATAGTCAAATAGTCAAGATGTGAAGTGATGGAGGCCTGCACCAAAGTAGTGCCAGTGTCTAAAGAGAAAAAGGGGGATTTGGAGAGATGTGACAAAGGTGAAATTGACAGGAATTGGTAACAGCTTGGGGATGAGGGGTGAGAGATAGTGAGGAGTCAAAGAGGACTCAGGCTGTGAGCATGGGCACCTTCCAACTCCGAGATTCTGAAATTCTGTGAAATTCTGAGGAGAGGTTGTGGTTCATAGTTATGAACTGCCCATTGTAAGAAACCATTAGGATGTTCTCTTGAAGCTGGCAGTTGATGGAATAAATGTGACTAGACACCAATCACTGGGTGTTTTTTAATAGTATTTCATTTTTTCCAATTATACGTAAAGACAATTTTTAACATTCATTTTTTAAAGATTTGAGTTTCAAATTTTCTCCCTCTCCTCCTGTCACTCCTTCTGTTCTCTCCTCCCTAAAAAGGTAAGAATTTTAAGTAGGTTATATATGCATAATTGTAAAACGTATTAGTCATGTTATGAAAGAAGAAACAGACCAAAAGGAAAAAAAAAACATGAAAAGAGTATTTGTAACAACAAATGAAAAATGTAAAAACAAATCAAAAGAGTATTTGTAAGGTCAAATTTGAATTCAGGTCTCAGGTCAAGTCAAAAATGAAAACAAATGGCATTAGTTATAAAACAATGCCTATTGTATTGTGTGTGGGGGAAGGTGTTTGAGAGAGGATTTGGGGACAATTTGAGAGTTCATTTAGTCCTTTAGATTCAGGTCTGGAGTGAGTTGTCCCTTTAATTAGGAAGTGTGAGGTGATTTAGAATTAAGGCAATGAGTGGAGGCAGACAAGTCCAGCCTCTGAGCTGGTGAGATGGAAAGTGTGTTGGATCCTAGAGTTGATTCCTAATGAGTATAGCCTTTGGGAACCATGAAGACAAAATGGTGGTGTAAAACAGGTAATCCTGCTGACCACATCATTTGTATCACAAGAGGCGCAGGGGACACCACTGGAGTTTTTTGGGACTCCAGCCTCTAACAGGTTCACTTTTTTTTTAATATGTGTAAATTTATTTATTTTTTGTTTTCAACATTTACTTCCACAAGATTTTGAGTTCCAAATTTTCACCCCATCTTGCCCCTCCCCCCACTTTCAGATAGTATGCATTCTGAATATCCCTTCCCCTAGTCTGCCCTCTCTTCTATCTCTCCCCCCATTCTCTTAACAGGTTCATTCTTGATCTATGCAGCCAGAAGGACAGGAAGATGGCTTACTTCATTCTAGTCTAATCCTCTCAAGAGGGGTTGCTGATAATGGGAGCACCAAGTAAATACTCCTAACCCTAACCCAAATGACCCTTTTCACAGGGGCAGGGAAGAATATTCAAAGTCGGAGCACAACTCCTATCTCATTCCCCTAAGCTTCAGTGGGGGTGGGGCTGAGGCAGCACAGTATTCCAGCTAGTTCACTCCTCCTTAAGCCTCAACGAGGACTGCTTGAGGCAGACACACACATGCATTGCCTATGCATTTCCCAAAATCCCCCCTCACTGATCAGTGCTTTCTTGATTTATAGAGAAGCATACAAAGAAGGCAATTTGCCAACATTAAGCTCACAGGTTAACTTTAGCAATATCTTCATAACATAGTACATCACAGGCATAGTAAATATTACATTATGTCATTTCTATATCTCACTGTGCAGTCACAGTGGAAATTGTTTACAATGTGAACTCCTGGGAGCTCAAGATTGTTTTGGTCATGGATCCTGGGAATTGTTATCTAAAAAAGAATAACAAAATCCTTCTAACTCACAGGTGGTAAATTTTCTATTTGACATGCATAGTCCTGAGGTCCCAGTAGTCTCCATGTGGAAAGTAAGAGCTATAAAAGCCCTTGCCAGGGCCAGAGCATGAATGTGTTTATGAGCAGGTTTGTATCACTAGAAAACAAACATTGCTGGGAATCAATTGCTCAATAAACATTTATTGATTGCTTACTCTGTGTTAATTACTGTGCTAAATGGTGAGGATGAAGTGAAACAGTCCCTGACCTCAAGATGTTTACATTCTAATAAAAGAAGAGAACATCTGCATGCATAGGTATAACACCCCTTTCTGGGGTACTCCTCCAGCTTACATTCACACTTGAATTTCAGATCCCCAGAAGAAAGACTGCTATCTAGGGTTTTAAGGGTAAGCCTGTGAGTAGTTACTCTTAACACTAATGTAGCCAATGAGCCACCACCAGGGAGTTCCTCCTTAACAATCAGCCACTAGACTTAATCAGCTTTAGCAAAGACATTTACTTAAATGTCGCAGTAGTAATCACAGTAATAGTAACATATATAGTTCTTACTATATGCCAGGTTTCAATTTAATCCAGCAAATTGTCAATAATGACAATAAATACAAATATTACATGCTGGAGTAGTTGTGGAAAGATATGCACACTAAAAAATTGTTGATGGAGCTGTGAATTGGTCCTGTGTATTATATATATAAGTGTATTAAATTATATTATAATTTTATAAGTATAATAAATTATAATTAATATAAGTATATTAAACACTTTACAATTTTTATCTCATTTGATCCTCATAGCAACCCTGGGAAGTAGGTGCTATTATTATCTCCATTTTACAGAGGAGGAAACTGAGACAAACCAAGGCTAAATAACTTTTTCAGTCATATAGCTAGAGTTTGAAGTAAGTGTTTGAACTCAGATCTTTTCAACTCCAGGTATAGCAAGAACAATTAGTACAAACCATTCTCCCCCAAAATTTGTAGTGTACTCTCCCGTGGGAAGAGCAGGCCCAAATTTTAAAGTACAGTGTTAGTGAAGCACATGTGGAGGACATGCATGAGGCAAAAGACAATTCACAACTCCTCGAGGTGTGCAAAAAAAAATTTTTAAGAAAAGAAAGGAAAAAAAAGCATTTAAGCAAAATCAGCCATGTCTGACATTCTATGCAGTATTCCATATCTATAGTCCCCATATCTAAAGGGAAGTTCTCTGGGACCAACCTTGGTCATTGTCATTATGTAGCATTCAAGGCTCATTTTATTGTTATTTTCATGAACACTGTTGAGTTATTATGTATATGGTTTTCCTGGTTCAGCTTATTTCATTCTGTATCAGTTCATATATGTACTCTCATTTTTCTCTAAATTCTTCAGTTTCTTGGAGTGTAGTCAATATTTCATTATATCCATGTACCATAGCAGGTAGGTGACATAGTGGATTGAATGGAGTCAGGAGGATCTGAATTTGAATTCCAGCTAAGAGACTTAGTAGCTCTGGGACGGTCAGTAAGTCATTTATCCTCTCTCAGTCTCAATTTCCTCAACTGTACAAGGAAGATTAAATTAACACCTACTTCAAAGGGTTGTTGTGAAATTCAAATGAAACAAGCTAGTATATGCAAATTTTAAAGCATTTTATGCTAGCTATAGTAATAAGTCATTGGGGGAATGTATTATTATTACTACTTCTATTATTATTTTCAGGCCCCCAGTTGATGGGCAATTACTTTTTTTCTTTAGTTTTGGCTATGAGAAAGAATGCTGCTATGAAAATTTTGTATATAGTGAACTTTCCTGCCTGTTTTTGACTCAGGCATATACCTAGCAAATGGTATTTTTAATTGAAAGGTGTAGATATTATATTTATTTTTTAAGTATGATTCCAAATTGCTCTCCAGAATATCTGGACCAATTAATTCACAGCTCTATCAACAACTCATTAGTGTGCCTATCTTTCCACAACTACTCCGACATGTAATATTTCTATTTATTGTCATTAATGACAATTTGCTGGGTTGAATTGAAACATCAGAGTTGTTTGGATTCACTCATTCAATCTATCAACCAGCAAGCATTTATTGTTGTTTGTCCTTTATTCTCAAAGAGGACTATGACGTCAAGAAAATGATATCATGATTTGCCAGTGAATTGGATTTCAGTGAGGGAGAACTGTACAATCACCAGCCTTGCTTTCTCCTTCAAAGCCATCGGCCTCCAGTAGCAAGATAGAGATCAGGACTACTAGTGATGCCCCTGAATGCAGTGTCGCCTTTTCAAGCCAAGGTCTTTCCCAGGTTTCAGTTTGACTGAGGCAACACCCATTTGGTGTTTAAAGCTAGGTAAGAAATGAGGCATTTAATAAGCATCTACCATGCATCAGGAACTATGCTATGCATGAGAAAAACAAAGTGGGGTGGGGCAGCTGTGGCCTCAAGGCCATACATAGCCCTCTAGACCCTCAAGTGCAGCACTTTGACTGAATCCACACTTCATAGAACCAATCACCAGTTAATCACAATCACAAGATTTTTAGATGTTAAACACAGCCATTTACTTGAAGATGAGGCAAAATAAGTAATAGTAAATAATAATATCACAGATACTCATAAATCACACTAAATGTAGGAATAAGAAAGAAATTACAATCCACACAAACTTGAGTCATTTACCCACTAATGCATTCCGTATCTATGGGGAAGAGTAGACAAACACTTAGAGAAATCTGTTAATGAGAACATGAGTGAGAAAAACCTATATATACTCATGGATAATTCACAGCTATGGACTTAAACAAATTTTGGGGTCCTTTTTTGGTCCCTAAATGTTCTTTGATGAATGTAGCTTCTATGTTGAATAGAGGCCTCTCCAGCTTGTTTCTATTCTGTCATGTCCAACCCCTAATGACTCCATTTGGGGTTTTCTTGGGAAAGATACTGGGTAGTTTGCCATTCCTTCTCCAGATAATATTACAGATAAGGAAACTGAAGCAAACAGGGTGAAACGACTTTCCTGCTGGCAAGTATCCAAGGCCAGATTTGAACTCAGGGAGATGAGCCTTCCTGACTCTAGACCTAGCACAAATGTTGTACTTAACTAGTACATCACTGGATGCAACATCTCTGCTGAACTAGTCAATCTACTGAGTGACTTTGCCGATTCTCTACTTCTAAGCTATTCTTGGATATTATATTTCAAGAAATCACACACACACACACACACACACACACACACACACACACACACACACACACACACCCTGCCTAGATTTATTTAGCACCATGGGGCAAAATGAAAATGGAAAGAATGCACTGATTACCTCATGAAAGAAACCTCAAACTGAAAAACCCAGAAAGTTCTGGCCTAAATTCAGAGTTTCCATGTGAAAGAAAAAAATACTACAAGTGTCCTGAAAGAGTTTGAATGCTAAAAATTAATAATCAGGATCATACCATACTTGTCACAACTATATAAAGGAAGGGGAAAAGAATCTTGGGATATAATATTACAAAAGGCAAAAGATAAAGGCTTACAGTTGAGAATAATTTACCCAGTAGAACTGAGTACATTCCTACAGGGGGAAAATGGACCATTAATAAGGCAGTGCACTTCCAAGCATGCCTTAAAAAGGCCAGTGTTGAGAAAAAGTTTTGAAATATGAACACAGGCACCAAGAGAAACCTAGAGGGGCAGCTAGGTGGCTCAGTGGATAGAGCACTAGCCCTGAAGTCAGGAGTACCTGAGTTCAAATCCAGCCTCAGACCTAACTCTTGACACTAGCTGTGTGACCCTGGGCAAGTCACTTAACCCCAATTGCCTAAAAAAAAAAAAAAGAAAGAAACCTAGAAAAGTTAAATACATTTGAACAATAAAAAGGGGCTAAATGAAGATGTGCTTATATTCTAATAGATAAATGCCCCTTCTGAATCTTAATATCTTAAAAATTCTCAGAGAATTAAATAAGGTGAGCCCAGGGCCTGAATGTGGTTTTGTTTATTATATTGGTTTTAAGAGAGGCAAGAAAAAGGAAGAGAAAAGAAATCTAACCCTCCAGCCAGAGAAGGGAAATTTTTTGGCATTACTAGCCTTCAGGGCTACCTTGTAGGTAGCCCAAGTTGAAGAGTTTGGAGATCTAACTGTCTATCAGAAGAAAGGGAATTTCCTAAACAGGATGCCTCTTCAAGAGAAAGGAGAGCCACCTGTGTTCTCCCCACTGTTTTTAAGAGAAGTGAGACTAATGTCATGATAAGAGAGGCCTTGGCTTTTCTGGATAGTATAGCTGCTTGAGGAACAGCCGCAAAGCGTGTCTACCTTTTCGAGGGCATCTACACCACAGAACAGCACTTTGAGTCTGGAGGTTGCTGTGTAGAATTTGTGGGAAGGAGAAACATAGAGGAAACATAGGAGAAGAACCACAGCTGTTGATTGCTCTCAGACTACTTTGAGTTTTTTTAAGTATTTTCTGCATTAATTTATCAGCTCCTGTGAGTCCTTTGCATTTTGTGTAGTATAAAATAGATTCTGTCCTATATATGATACCAGTGTTAGAGTGTTTGCACAGCACTGAGACCTGTGTTATACTCATCTGTGGAAACACACAAGCTCTATTTAATAATAATAGCTAACACTTACATAGCACTTACTATGTGCCAGGTACTGTGTTAAGTAAGCAATATTGACAATTTACAATATTATTTATAAATTTACAATATTATTTCATTTGATCCTCACAACAACCCTGGGAGGCAGGTACCATGATTAACCCCATTTTAAAGGTGAATAAATTGGGGCAAATGGAGGTTAAATGACTTACCTAGGGTCACACAACCAGTAAGTGTCTGAGGCTGGCTTTGAACTCAGGTGTTTCTGACTCCAGACTCAATGCTCTATCCACTGAGTCACCTAGCAGCTCTATCCAATGTAGCTGCTTCATCATATATGGTGAGTTTTTTTAGGCGGGGCCTTTGGTGAGCCAAGGAGTTGTTGATATTTTGGCTCAAACATTGGACCTGGTCTACCTTATGTGAGCCCAGGGCTTGGGAGGTAGAGATCTGAGCAACATGTTAGACATATCACTCTATCATGCAAAACTAATTTTTAAATGTATCACTGTTTTTTCACTTAAAAAATGAGTTTTCTACCCAAATAATGGAGAATTCCTTGGAAACTCATTTTCACAAGTAACTGTCCAGAACTGGTGATCATAGAATTTAACCCTGAGTAAAATTTTAAAGATATTTAGTACAACTACTTGATTTTACAGATGGGGAAACTGAGAACCAGAGAGTAAAGTGATTTGTTCAAAATCACATACCTAGTAAATAGAAGGTCCAAGATTCAAACCCTGCAATGTGCTGCCTCTACATCTGTGCACTTTCACTATCATCTCCTGTATTTCATCTTCTACCATCCCCAGCAGTCTGCCCAGGGGATAGTAGAGTCAATCAGAACGGGCTCAAAAAAAAAACCCTAAAAAACAATTGTTAAATTTTCAGTGTAAGTATATACATTTTGGAAATGAGCAAACAGTACAAATCAGGTCTTGAGTTAATTGTTTTGTTGATTGTCAAGACTTTTTAAAAGGCTCAAAAATGTTAATAATGAAGATTAAAACTAAATGTGTGTTAGGTGTGCATTTTTAAGAGAGCTGGTTGTTAAACATTTACTAGCATACTCCTCCAAATTTTTCTAAAGCATTTTGTCTGGGTCTCTGCTATCATATTTTTACCCTGGATCATTCTTATTTCTGTATGTAATGTTCTTCTTGCAGACTCTACAGTCCTGGAGGGCAGGGATTATGTTACTTCTTATTTTGGAATGCCAGGCACTTAATAAACAGCACAGAGTCAATGCAAGTACAGAGCCAAGTGTAACAGAGGTTTGGTGAATTGTAGGAACATCAGGTGTCTGTGACATAGAAACAAAAGCTCACTTCTTCAAAGGAAAGAGATAATGGCAATGCTAATGAAGAAAGCCATTTTTTACAGTGTTCATGTCATTAGAAATCTGTGGTAGTTAATAATAGCTCCCATTTCTATACTGTTTTAAGGTTTCCTCACAGCAGGTAGGCAGTGCAAGTATTAGGATGCCTGCTTTTCAGGTAAGGAAATCAAGGTTCAGAGAGTTTAAATGACTTGCTTTAGGTCACAAAGCCAACAAGTATCAGAAGTAGGATTTGAATCCAGGTCTCCTGACTCTAGGGCAGCTAGGTGGCACAGTGGATACAGAGCCAGCTCTAGAGTCAGGAGCTTCTGAATCCAAGTCTGGCCCCAGACACTTACTCGCTGTGTGACCCTGGGCAAGTCACTTACCCTTATTTGCCTGAATTTCCTCATCTATAAAAAGAGCTGAAGAAGAAAATGGCAAACCACTGCAGTATCTTTGCCAAGAAAACCCCAAATAGAGTCACAAAGAGTTGGACAGGACTGAAACAACTCAAAAACAACTTCTGATTCCAGAAGCAAGATTCTTTCCACTACCAGAGGTTCCCAAACTTATTTGGCCTACCATCCTCTTTAAAAAAAATTACTCAGTGAGCCCCCGCCCTGCCCCCACCAGCCAAAATCTACTTTCTTTAATCTTTTAGAGGTATTTTTAAAAAATTTGCATCATTTAAAAAATATACATTTTTAATGACATACCTGAAATTTAATAATTTATTCTGAATTTGTGTTTTTTCCTGCATTGAAACTTTGATGATGCAATATTGCATCATGTAACCATATAGTATCTTATTGTAAACAAGTCATTACACTCACATATTCATACCAATGTGTGCTGGACTTCCTGACAATGTGCGACATACCCATCTGCCAATACTTGCTCATTAAGACCTGTCAGTGGACTTGACCATTGATGGCTTATAATCTGCATTTTGTATGTTTCTTTGGAAAATAACATAATCACTAGGACTTTAACTCTGTTACACAACAACAAAATACAACACACAATAGATGAAACATATATGAACGGTTTTTCAAAATTTTCTTCTCTTCTTTCCTTATGCTTCCACAGCCCCCTTATTTTTATTCAATGTGCCACAATTGTACCTGAGGCTACTACTGCCCCCCTGCATTATTCTAGTGTCCCCCAGGGGGGCAGTACCACCGACTTTGGGAACCCTGTGACTGGCTAGACTAGACCTTGGTTATTCATTCAATGTATAAAGTCCATGTGAAATGTGATCAGCAAGATGGTGCAGTACTTGTTTTCCGCAGACTACTTCAAACTAACAACCTCAAAACAAAGGCAATATACATTTAATCGAGAGTCACTAAAGTTGAATCCCTAAGATATCAAGACAAAAACACCAAAAAAAAAAAGCCTCATAAAATAACACTGGATAATGGAAATATTTAGAACTTCTTTTCAGCAACCTGACCACAAAGCTCATGATGCAGACTCATCCAGTCCAAGAACCCTTGAAGGCTTGTGTTTTACAGTCTACCGGTGGGGACCCATATCTGCTCCCCCCATGACAATATTTAACTCTGAACCAGATCCACATAAAAAGCAGAAGAAAAGTATTCTGTCCAGCCACATGATGTGCTTTTTAAAGTTGTTTAAAGGGGTGGGTTGAGAGAGCTCAGCAAAATTGCTCACTTCACTCTACCATCTTGGCTCCACCCTCTGTCTAGCCTCATGAAAAAAAGAGAATATAACTGGAAGTGGACATGAGAATAGATGATCAAAGATAGCAACACAGAGACAGCTTGAGGAGAAGCCTTCAGGACTTTCCTAACTCAGAGAAAGGAGACTAGAAATATATTCGGGGTAATTTTTTTCTGAATGGAATTTACTGTAGGTAAGGAGCCTTATTGCCCAATACTATAGAACCTGAATAAAAAGAACATTGAATAAATACTACAAAGGAAAATGAGTGCTAAAAATGTCATGGAACAATAGCCAGCACCACTGGAATGGTTAAAAGAGAAATGTAAGTTTGAAAAGAAGATATCAAGATTGAAATCGGGTTGGAGATTGTCTATTATGTTTATAACTTTCCTAATATTAAAACAACCTTGCATTCCTGGAATAAAATCAACATGGTTTGAATTTTTTGGATATATTAGTAGTAGCCTCTTTGCTAATATTCTATTTAATTTTTTTGTGGCATTATTCATATAGGTTTCTGTTTTGTCTTGCCCTCATATTAGTATGAAAGGAATTTAGTAGGATACATTTTCCCATTTTTGCAGAGTTTATATAATATTGGAATTAATTGCTCTTTGAACGTATAATAGAGCTCACTTGTAAATACATCTGGTTCTGTTTTTCTTCCTCCCAGAAGTTCATAAAGAGCTTATTCAATTGTTTTCCTGAAATTGGGTAGTCTTTTTTTTATTCTATTTATCCGTGTATTTTATATTTTAGCAAATATTCATGCACTTCATCTAAGTTGTCAGTTTTGTTGTCATAATTGGGCAAAATAATTTATAATGATTTTCTTTATTTCTTCTTCAATGGTTGTGAATTCTATTTTTTTTTCATTTTTGGTGCTGGCCATGTGATATTCTTCCCTCTGAGTATATGAATCATGTTAGCTAATAATTTCTCTATTCCACTGCTTCAAGATAAAAACTCACCAACTCTCTTCATCAGTCCATTTTTGGTGGCGGTGCTTTCAATTTTGTTAATCTCATTTAATTTTCAGAATTTCTTTTTAGTTGTTTAGTTGAAATTTTTTGATTTGTTGCTCTTCTAGCTTTCCTTCAGTTGCATGATTGATTGTTCTCTCCCTCTCTCTCTGCATGTGTATGTGTCTGTCTGTCTGTCTCTGTCTCTCTCTATCCCATTCAGAGACATAAATCTTCCTCTGAAGAATGCTTTGCCTGCATCCCTAAAGTTTTTTTATACCTTTTCTTATTGTCATTTTCTTTTATTGAATTATTTTTCTATTTTCTTCTTCAAATTCTTTTCCCCCTAGAGCTCTCATTTAATTTTGAATCCTTTTCCTCTAGAGCTTTCATTTCAAAATATCAATTTTAACCTCATTTTTCATTTCTCTTAGGGAAAAAAACACTAACAAATTTGTATTACCATTTGCTTTGCAACTGAACCAAAAGGACCACTGGTTCTCTCCATCTAACTTGCTGTGTGAGTTCCTTGGGAGCAGGAGTTGTCTTGCTTTTCTCCTTGGGTCACCAATGCTTAGCACGGTACCTCTATACACAGTAAGCAATTAGTAAATGCTTTATTGTTTATTAACCTATTTTCTGAGCCTCAGATCCTTCATCTATGAAATAAACACAAGTATTCACACCAACCACCTATAGGTAGTACAGGTAATTCCCTGCCTATAGTAAAGGCTTGCCATGAGGAAAAGAATAGATCAATAAACATTTCTTAAGTGCCTGCTATATTCCAGACCCTATGCTAAGCACTGGAGATACGGAAAGAAGCAGAATAATCCCTGTTCTCAAAGAGCTTACAATCTAGCAGAACAGATGAATAGACAAACAAATGTATACAAACAAGCTATATACAGGATAAATAGGAAATAATTAACAGAGGGAAGGTACTAGAATTAAAAGAGGATGGGGGAGGCTTCCAGTAAAAGAAGGGGTTTTTAGATGGGACTTAAAGGTAGCCAGGGAGGTCAGTAGATGAGGCAGAGGAGGGAGAGCATTCCAGAAAAGAACTTAAAGTTCCTATTCAATAGGAGAGGTTGTAACTATGTAATGTTGGTGATAAATGCAGATCTCCATAAGAGTGATTGGGTTTGGGGAAATCTTTCACTTATCTAATATTTATTAAGGGATCATTATGTACATAGCACTGTGTCAAGCATTAGGGGAGATAGAGTGAGTAGATGTCATATTATTTGCCTTCATGAAGCTCAGTCCAGCGAAAGGATTAAACACAAATATTCTTCCTTATAACTGGACTAATCATCCCTTTCTCCTCCTTCCCCCAATTTCTAAACAGCCTTTTCTTCAAATATCAGCTCAGATCTCGTTTTCTCAAGGAATCCTTCTTGGATTAAGGCCCAAATCATCCATATGCTAATATCACACTCTGTTCGCTCAACCTTTACAAACACATAATTGGAAAGAGGTTGTCCAGATGACTGATATTGTGGGAATGTTGATGACAGAACATGATATAGCAGAAAGAGGGATCAATTTAGAGTCAGATGGCTGAGATTCAAATCCCAGCTACCTGTGTGACCCTGGGCAAGTTTCCTACCTTCTTAAGAGTAGAGGATATTTCATTTTTTGTGTTGAAATCACCAGCTAGCATTTGTATAGTACTTACTGTGTGCCAAGCACTGCTAAGTAAGAACTTTACAATTATTATCTCATTTGATCCTCAGAATGACCCTGGAAAGTAGGGCTATTATTGTCCCCATTTAACAGGTAAGGTAATTAAGGCAAACAGAGGTTTAATGACTTGCTCAAGGTCACACAAACAGTAAGTATCTGAGGCTGGATTTAAACTTAGGTCTTCCTGACTCTAAGCCTGGAACTCCATCCACTGTACCACCTAGCTATCCCTGCATAGTAGGCCTTTAATAAATGCCTGTGGACTGATTGATTGACTGCCATCTGTTTCCTCAGATGTATAATGAGGGGGTTGGGTCACTTCACCTCTAAGGTCCTGACATTTCTCAATCTGTGACCATCTTGTAGGTTCCAATGATTTGCCATTTTGTGCTCTCAGCAATTATGTCAGAGCTGGTCAGTTTGAATCTGATTGGTATCTGCTGTAATTCTTTCACAGTTTAGCATTTTAGAAGTCAAGTGATCTAATACTTTGCCCCGGGGTATCCCTGATAAATGGCTGTATTTGAACTGCTTCATCAAAAAAAAATATTTATTGGAGGGGACAAGGCAATTGGGTTAAGTGACTTACCCAGTGTCACTCAGCTAGTAAGTGTCAGGTGCAAGGGTAGGGAACCTGAGGCCTAGAAGCCACACATAACCTTCTAGGTCCTTGGGTGCAGCCTTTTGACTGAGTCCAAGTTTTATAGGACAAATCCTTTTATTGAGGGAATTTGTTCTGTGACTTTTGGATTCAATCAAAGGGCCTCACTTGAGGACTTAGAGGGCTGCGTGTAGCCTTGAGACCCCATTGCTGGTCAAGTGTCTAAGGGTAGATTTGAACTCAAGTGCTCCTGACTTCAGGGCTGCTGCTCTATCCACTGCACCACCTAGCTGCCCCCTATTTGAACTGCTTTAGGCAACTGAACTACCTTCCAAGGAAATCCATTTTCTTCATGGATAGCCTAATTATTAGGAAGTTCTTCATTTTTAGCACAATTCTTCTTTCCTGCGGCTTCTCCATTTAATCTAGTTTTCCCCTTGAGAGCTACACAGATTTTAGCTAATCAAGATATATGACAGCCCTTGAAATACTTCCAGGGACAGAGTGCTCACTACTTCCATGATGAAGCCCATTCTCTTGTTGGGCAACCCTGTTGGTTGGGAAGTCTTCATTCTTCTCAATACAGGGGGTCCCAAAAGTCTTCATGCAGTTTTAAACTTATAAGTCTTCATGCAAGTTTAAACTTTAAAAAGTTATTAACCTTAAACCTACACGAAGATTTTTGAGCCACCCTGTGTAGAGGTAAAATATGCTTCCTTGGAACTCCATGTTACCGTCCCATGTCACATCTCAACTCATTAGGCCTAATTATCTGTTGGAGAGGTAACATTTTATTGTTTATTTAAGGACGAAGGAAGGAAGGAAGGAAGGGAGAAAGGAAGGAAGGAAGGAAGGAAGGAAGGAAGGAAGGAAGGAAGGAAGGAAGGAAGGAAGGAAGGAAGGAAGGAAGGAAATGAACATTTATTAAACATCTACTATGTGTTAAAGCACTGTGCTAATGACTTTACAATTATTGTCTCATTTGATCTTCATAACAACCCTAGGAATATGTGCTATTATTATTTTTATTTTACAGATGAGGAAACTGAGGCAGACAGAGGTTAAGTGACTTGCCCAGGGTCACACACCTAGTAAGTGTCTGAGGCTGGATTTGAACTCAAGTCTTCCTGACTCCAGGCCCAGGGCTCTGGCCACTGTTCTACCTATTGCATGGTAGAATGCATGCCAGATCTGGAGTCAGAGGAGCTGACTTCTAGTCCTGAATCTGCTACTTCCTTAAACCTTTTCAGCCTCAGTTTCCTCTCTCTCAGATGAGGGTTTTGGACTCAGGAGCCTCGAAGTTCCCTTCCAATAATCCCAATCCCCTGTTGTAACAGTCTGGGAGTGGATGCCTGTCCTTCCTGATTCCCTCAGGAACAGGCAGCTCTGGCAAAGGATGGCAGCCCAAATAGCTTTGTTACCCAAGAACATGTAAAGTGTTATGACTTGGAGTGAAAACAGATAGTTAAGTATAACAATGCCTCCACGGCTTCCCTATAAATCACGTTAACGCCGCCATTGCAGAAGCATCATCTGCCTGGAGACGAGAGAGGAAAACATGTTTAAAACTGAAGATGACGACATGAAACATCCGTCAGCCCAAGGAGTGGGGCTTTGAGAAGGAACATAAAGGTAACAGTCTGGTTCATTAGGTTTGTAGTATCGCCTTAATGGGGGATGCTCAATAAACAGCAATGATCACACACGTATCACGAGGACAAAGGGGGCCATGTGGGTGGCAGGTATGCATTATTAATAAACTGCAATGCTTATGTCTGGGTGATTATAGATTCCCATGGAGACCAAAGAGGGGGGCAAACACAAAAGAAACATTAAGAAAATGGAAAAAATGACAATGATGATAATAGCTCCTCTTCCTGCAGTGCTTTATGGTTTAAAAGCCCTGCGAGGTAAGGAGCTACAAGGATTATTATCCCCATTTTGCAGATGAGTTTGAAAGGTACCTTGCTGAAAATGGCCCTCTGCATGTATCATTAGCGTCACCATCATAATAAGTATTAGCCCATTCTATAGAAGAGATCACTGAGGCTCAGGGAAGTCAATGTACAAAATTGCCCCTCAAATGAGGGCACTGAATTTAATTGTCTCTAAGGTGTCTTCTAGTTCTGCTAGTCTATAATTAACATGTGTGGACTTTATCACAAGGAAGGAGAAGAAAATCACAACATCGGTTCCAAATTCAGTTAACTGAATGATTATTTTTCTTTTATAAATTTTTTTTAACATTTAAAAATATTTTGTTTCAATTTCTCTCCTTCCCTCCCCCTCCCCATGAAAAGACTAGCAATATGATATCAATTATACGTGGGAATACGCAAAACCTATTTCCATATTAGCCATATTGCAAAAAAGCAAGAAAAATAAAGAGAAAAATAAATTTAGAAAATTATACTTCAATTTGTGATCGGAGTACATTTTTCAACATGAGTCCTTTGGAATCTTCTTGATTCATTGTATTGATCAGAGTAACTAAATCTTTTGACAGCTACTCATCATTAGAATATAGACGTTACTATGTACTGGTTCTGATCACTTCACTTTGCATCAATTCATATAGGACTTCCCACATTTTTCTGAAACTATCATCCTCATCATTTCTTACAGCACAATAGTATTCCATCACAATCATATGCCACAACTTGTTCAGCCATTCCCCAATTGATGGATGTCCCTTCAATTTCCAGTTCTTTGCCACCACAAAAAGAATTGCTATAAATATCTTTGTAGATACAGGTCCCTTCCCTCTCTCTTTGTTCTCTTTGTGGTACAGACATAGTTGTATTGCTAGCTCAAGAATATGCACAGTTTTATAGCCCTTTATGTATAGTTCCAAATTGTCCTTTAGAATGGTTGGACCACTTCACAGCTCTACCAACAGTACATTAGTGTATCTATTTTCCCTCATCCCTTCCAGCATTTGCCATTCTGATAGGTATGAAGTACTGCATTGGTGTTATTTTAATTTTCATTTCTCCAATCAATTAGAGTACTTTTTCATATGACTATAGATAGCTTTGATGTCTTCTTCTGAAAACTGCATATTTATATCCCTTGACAATTTATCAATAGGGGAATGGCTCTTATTTTTCAATTTTTGACTTGGTTCCCTATATGTTTGAGAAAAGAGGCATTGATTAGAGCAACTTGCTCTGACTTTTTTTATATTACTTCACTGTCTACAACAGCAAAATGAAGTTTCCTTGATTATCTCTTTTAGTTGGGTCTATTTTTGTTTTTGCTTTGTCTGAGATCATGATTACCAACCCTGCCTTTTCTGCTTCAGCTGAAGCATAATAGATTCTGCTCCATCTCCTTATTTTAACCCTGTGAGTGTGTCTTTCTGTTATAAGTATATCTCTTGCAAACAACGTATTGTTAGATTCTGGTTTCTAATTCATTCTGTTACCCACTTCTGAATGTTTCTTTTATACAAGATGATTTTCCTCATTCTTCCTCTCCCTTCCTCATTCTCCCAGTGCATTCCTCTTTCTCATCTCTTAATTTTTTTTGAGATCATCCCAGTATCTATGTCCTCTGTATATGTAGACTCCTATTAACGTAAATAGTTTAACTTTACTGAGTCCCTTATGATTTCTCTTAAATGTTTAGCTTTTTATGCTTCTCTCGAACAAATATTTATTTATTTATCCCATTTATATTCACAGTTGTGATTACTGTGTATTTCCCTCCATCCTATGTTTATCCTTCTCCCTCTCTTTTTATCCTGTCCCTCCTTAAAAATCTGCTTTACTTCTGAACACTGACTCCCTTAATCTGCCCTCCCTTTTATCCTCCTCCCTTTCTCTTATTTCCATCCTATTTCCGTTAGGTAAGACAGATTTCTATGGCATACAGAGTGTATACATACACACACACACACACACACACACACACACACACACGCGCGCGCGTATGTGTATGTATATGTGCATATATACACACATGTATATATACACATATGTGTGTATGTACATACGTGTGTGTACATATATATATACACACACATATATATATGTGAATATATGTGCATGTATCTATAGATATATAATTCCCTCTTTGAACCAATTCTGATGACATTGAGGTTCAAGTATTTCCTATAACCCTTCCGTTTTCTCCTTTAGTGTAAAAGCTCTTCCTTGAATGTCTCTTTTATGAGAGATAATTTTCCTCATTCTTCCTCTCCCCTCCTCCTTTTCCCAGTGCATTCCTCTTTCTCACCCCTTAATTTTTTTTGAGATCATCCCAAAACCCATGTCCTCTATAGATGTAGACTCCTATCAATGTAAGTAATTTAACTTTATTGAGTCTCTTATGATTTCTCTTACATGTTTACTTTTTCAGGCTTCTCTTGAATCTTGTGTTTGAATACTACATTTTCCATCCAGCTCTGGTCTTTTTATCAGGAATGCTTGAAAATTCTTTTATTTATATTATATTATATTATATTATATTATATTATATTATATTATGTTATGTTATGTTATGTTATGTTATGTTATGTTATGTTATGTTATATTATATTATATTATATTATATTATATTATTTATATTATATTATATTATATTATATTATATTATATTATATTATATTATATTGTGTTATGTTATGTTATGTTATGTTATGTTATGTTATGTTATGTTATGTTATGTTATGTTATGTTATGTTATGTTATGTTATATTATATTGTATTATGTTATGTCATGTCATGTCATGTCATATCATATCATATCACATCGTATCATATCGTATCATATCGTATCATATCGTATCATATCGTATCATATCGTATCATATTATATTATATTATATTATATTATATTATATTATATTATATTATATTATATTATATTATATTATATTATATTATATTATATTATATTATATTATAATATCATATTTATATTATACTCAGATTATACTCAGTTTTACTGGGTAGGTTATTCTTGGTTGTAATCCTAACTCCTTTGTCTTCTGGAATATCATATTCCAAGCTCTGGAAGCTGCTAAATCTTGCATACTCTGACTGTGGCTCTACAATATTTGAATTGTTCCTTTCTGACTGCTTACAACATTTTCTGTTTGACCTGGGAGCTCTGGAATTTGGCCACAATATTCCTGGGGGTTTTCATTTTGGGATTTCTTTCAGGATGGGATTGGTGGATTTCTTCAATTTCTATTTTACCCAATCCAGAGGGAGGATTGAAGACATTGGGGGCAGCTTTCCTCTATAATTTCTTGAAATATGTTGTCTAGACTCCTCTTTTGGCCGTTGCTTTTAGGGAGTTATTTTCCAGATCATTGTTTTCCAGATGAGATATTTCACATTTTATCTATTGTTTTCATTCTTTTGACTCTGTTTTGTTGTTTCTTGATGTCTCATGGAGTTACTAGCTTCTACTTGCCCGATTCTAATTTGTAAGGAATTATTTTCTTCAGTGAGCTTTTGTACTTTTTTTCTTAATTTGCTAATTTTGTTTTTTAAGTAGTTTTTCTCTTCAGTGAATTTTTGTGCTTCTTTTTTTGCTTCCATTTGACTAATTCTGTTTTTTAAGGTTATATTTTCTTCAGTATTTTTGTGCCTCTTTTACCAAGCTATTAATTCTCTTTTCCTGATTTTCTTGCATCACTTCCCCAATTTTTCCTCTGCCGGTCTTATCTTTTTCTTGAACTCTTCCAGAAATTCTTGTTGGGCTGCTGCCTAATTAACATTTTTCTTTGAGGCTTTGCTTGTAGCTATTTTCCCACTTTGCTTTCTTCTGAGTTTGTACCTTGGACTTTCCTGCCACCATACTACCTTTTTACGGTCAAGTTCTTTTTGTTGTTGCTTGCTCATTTTAAGCCCATTTCTAACGTTTTAAATTTGTGTTAAAGTTGGGCTCTACTAATCTAGGAGTGGGTAGGCACTGTCCCAACTTCAGTTTTTCTTTGTCTTGCTGCTTTCAGGGTTAGTTCTGGGAATCTGCAAGTTTACAGTGCTTTCAAGGTGATATAATCTGAGGAGAGTTGTGGTCCCTAATCTTCTTGTCTACTCCCTGGTCTTTACTCAGCTCCCCTGCAGCCACAAGCCTAGTGTTCCTCTCCACCCTGGAACTATGGTCAGGTCCCCTATCCCCTGAAGCTACAAGTGCTAGTGCTTCTCTCTGCCATGGAACCATAACCAGGGCCCTGCTCCTTTGCGACCTATCACAAGTGTTCCTTTCTTCCCTGGGACTGCCTCTCGGCAACAGAGTTGCCAGTCAGTGCCAGCTGTACCCGGTAACAGCAAAGGGTTTCCTATAATCTATTTCTGAGTAGCTGTCTGACCCTCCGTAGTGTCTCTTGAATGAGAGTTCCCAAAGCTGCTGCTGCTATTGCAGCTGCCTCCAAGGCCCACCGCAATGCTGCCATCTGGGCTGGCTCCCACCCTGTTATAACAAACCACTCCTGCTGACCTCTTAAGTTGTCTTAGGATGGAAAAATATCTCACCCTGATCTTTTGTTGACTCTGCTGCTCCAAAATTTGATTTGAGGTATTATTTGAAAGTTGTTTGAAGTGGATTGTTGGGGGAAAAAATTGGTTGAGTTGTTGCTTTGGCTCCCCCTTACCCTATATTATCTTTTAGGTGATATATTTCCAGATTGTCCACAAGAATAATATGAGAGATTTTTTTCAAATGTTCTTCTAAAATAAAAATGAGCCATAGGAATAGGGAACTCCCAGGAGAAGATATTCCATCTACCAACGCAAGTTGGCACATTCTTTGTAACTTAGAGTTACCTAGAGAACTGAGAGATTAAGTAACTTGTCCAAGGTCACACAGCCAGCGTGCATCTCAGATAGAACTTGAACCTGTTCTTCCTCTCTCTCCTCTCTACCACTCTGCTTCTCAGGTAAACTCTATCTGCATCATTCTCCTGATCTACTAATCCAGTGACTCTATCAATAAAGGATATGTTGTTAATGAAGCTGTACTGACTCTTTGCCAATCACTGTTTCCTTTTCTAGATGGTGACTAACCATCCATAATAATCCGTTCTAGAATTTCTCCAGTAATTGGATTTAAGGTCATTGGCTTATAACTTAAAGACACCATTCTCTTCCTGTTTTTGACAACTGAGACAATGTCTGTCCTTCTCCAGTCCTACAACAACTCTCCTATTCCTCATTTTAAAAATCATTGACAATAACTTAGCAATAACATGTCAGGTTTCCCCCCCCCCCAATATCCTGGTACATCATTCTGAACTTTGTGACTTGAATTAATCAAGGACAACTAGGAAAACTTTTACTATCTCCCTATTTATCTTGAGTTTCAATTCCCTCTTAGTAAGTTCTGTTATATCCTTTCTAATGCAAAGATTACTTTCTTTGGCAGAGAAAATAGAAGAAAAAAAAATTTAGGTCCTTCTTCCCCCCCCCATAAGTTATTGTAATCATCTTTTTACCTCAAGCAGCAATCGTATTATTTCTTTGATTCTTCTCCTAATATAAATTTTAATAACTTTTTTGGTCATCTTTAATATTCTTCACCAACTTTAGGTCATTCTGTGTTTTGTTGTTCTTAATACTATTCTTCCAAGACTATACTGTGTTTCTGTATTCATATAGTACCACCTGCCCTCACTTTCGTGTTCATTATAGCCTTTCAACATCTAAGTTAAGTGATCACATCAGCATTCCTGACACATACCAGACGCTTAATAAATGTTAGTTGATTGATTGTCTAGATGTCAGAATTAAATATCATCATTTAATTGCTGATAATGATGTCATCCCCAATGATCTTTTTAGATAGCTCTTCTAATTCCGGTGAATCATAAGATACAAGATTCTATCCCTCCTTTCTCTTAGCCTTTTGTAATCTGTTCTTCCAAAATCTAAGATACATGTTAGAGGAAGATGGCTTTACTTTCACTTTATAATACAACTTCTAAAGTGGAGCAGTCGTTTCCCTCTAGGGTTCCCATCATTTCTATATCAGCAACCAGTTCTTTCTTGTCTACATTCAAAAGCAGTGATGAAAATGCTACTTGTGACCCTAAGTTTCTTGGTTTCATCTCTAGCACTTACAGTCCTCATCAATGTTTTCTAGTTTTCCTTGACATCATTTGTTACTATATAAATCACCAATAGTAGGTAATGCTCCAGGAAAGCAGCAGACTTCTTTATTATTGTCAGGTCAACAGATATCTGCCTCAGTGCCTCTCAGCAGGAAGTGATCACCTATTCTTACTCATGTCTTCTTCCACTGAGTCTTATTGGGTGATCCTACCTGATGGCACCTATGGATTCGAATCATCATTTCTCCAAAGACAAGCACCTGATCCCTTATCTTGCAGGAGAGTCGCATATCTATCACTTAGTTCCAAGTGTTCAGAGATCATTCTTCCATTTCTATTCAATGTAGCATTCTTCCACCCTCCCTGCTCCTTCAGATCTTTTCCTTCTTTGATTTTGCATTGCTATCCCTTTTCCATTTTTAAAAAAGGAATATTTCACTGCCCTTGGTACCATTCAGAATAAATAGGTTTTTCCTAACCCCTTCTTTTGGAGCCACACGTAATAATTACTTGGCTGTGGCAAACAGATAAAATTACACATTCAACACAGGACATTACAAGATTCTTCCTGCTCTCTATCCTTGCTATAAGTGAGATTCTCAGTCCTTTATGATTCTTGCCAGTAGCTCTTGTGCAACACAATTCCATATCAAATTCACCTGCCCTGTGATACAGACATGCCTAGGAAGGTAGGGAAGATCACAGAAGGTGCCGAGAATACAGTTATCACTGACTTTGAGACACAATATTATTATCCCCTAGGTCTTTGGTGTTCTCTGATACAAGATTTCTGATAAGACAAAACACATACAACTTCCTCAGGAACCTATGGAATGTAGGGAAATAATGACATTAAGAAATCCTGTTTTTATGGACTTTTAAGGTTTATAAAACATTTTCCTTATAAATGATGCTTTGCATAGATAATGCATTTTGTAATTATGGAAAATGAGTCTCAGAGAATAAAATCACTGGCCGTGATCTTATGGCTAGTAAGTGTTAGAGATGGAATTTAGACCCAGGTCTTATGACTCTAACTCTAACACTATCTCCACTACATGTGGTCCCTTTATGCAGGAATATTGGGAAAACCACTTCATAATACAAAATAATTAATAACTCCCACCTTTCTGTGCCTCAGAGAGTCTCATTTGCCTCTTTCTCTCCCCACTTTTTCCAAGAAAAACAGCCCTGCATTTACCTTATAATGGGTTAACCTAGCACACCAGCCCAGAGAGCTTTTATCTATTGCCTACAGGCAGCCAGCTTCAGAGAGATATTAGTGCCGTACTCCAGGCTATTGCCTGAGGCTTTCTACTTATTACCCCTTCTTCTTATCATATCAAGCTGTCTGGATGCCTTAAAATACCATAAATCACAGGTGAGGCCTATCTGATTCCCAGACCAGTCACACTGGCTGTTAATGTGTGACTTTAGACACCTGGAGGTGGGACGGGACAGAACCACCTCCAGGACTAGCCTTTGCCTCTTTTTGACTGCATTTGTCAGCCTTACCTTTAAATCTATTTTCCTCTCCGAGAGCCGAGGCCTCCCAGACCCCCTCAAATCCTTACCCAGAAACACTAGAAAATTTTCCATGGTTCTGACTCTCCCAAATTAAAAGATTTATTAGTATGGAGGGCCCCAACTCTATCTGCCAGGGACATAGAGCTTTTCTATAAGCTGGGAAAGGACTTAATTGCCGCTTTGTATGGTTCTTTGAAGTGTAACAATTCTCTTGGAAGAAATTATGCCCAGGAAAGAGTCCGGAAATTTCTAGTTCTTGTAAGTGATCACATTATACTGCTGTCGAAATGCTCGTCAGAATCCAATATGATTACTTAATTGCTAATAGCTAGTGATGGCAGCAAACATTTTTTGGATTGATGAAATGGAAACATGGGTCCCTAATGTTTGCTCTGACTCAGGAGTAAGACTACTGGAGACAAAGAGGAATAAATCACAGTCAAGCTAACTAGACCCCTTTGACTGGGCTGCCAGACACAATGGTCTGCTCAAAGGCAGTGGGCTCTGAGAAGAAATGGGGCGTTTTTGTAGACTCTTGGGCTGCATTTGGGAAGGGGTTGTACTTTTCTATAGCTGGACTGGACCCTGCAGATATAGGCAGCATGTGCTGGAGCCAGCTCTGACCTACTACTCATGGGAGCTGATTATTAAATTTTTGGTATGAGCATTTATACCTTGGACATCAACAAATCAGAGCTTGATTAAGTGTTTCATTGATTGTCTGGAATTAAGAAAGTGATGGGGAAAATATTAATGATACAGATTAAACCTAAAGTGTACCCTGGGTAAACATTTTGCTTTCTGAGAGCTAGCTGTTAAACATTTACCAGCACATCCCTGGTCATAATGTTAACCTCCCTTGGACCTGTGCTAATGCTACGTATGTGGCAAGAAATGATTCCCTTGCCCTCTCTGAACCTCAGTTTCCTCATCAGTAAAATGAGCTGGATTGAGCTAGCATCTTCAGTGGTATCAAATTCAACCTGAAACAGATCCCTGTGAGGTGAATGTTGACTCAGACAACCACAAATTAACATAATCTATATTGTATTATATATGTTTTTTAATTTTATTAAACATTTTCCAATTACATTAGTATCTGGTTTGCCCAGGAATTTTGTAGCCTGCTGGGTATCAAGGTGGACACTTCTGGACTAGATAATCTCTAAAATCTCTTATAGCTCTATCCCTGAATTATAGCCTCAGGACAGCAGAGTATCTGGCTTTCCAAACTACTACATGGTACAGTACTCTCTCTCTCTCTTTCTCTCTCTCTCTCTCTCTCTCTCTCTCTCTCCTTTTAACTTGTAGGTGGTTTAGTGAACAGAGTGCTGGGTCTAGAGGAAGGAAGACTCCTCTTCCTGAGTTCAAGTCTGATCTCAGACACTTATTATCTATATAACCAATCAAATCACTTAAACCTTATTTGCCTCTGCTCCCCATCAGCAAAATGATCTGAAGAAGGAATGGCAAACCACTCCAGTATCTTTGCCAGGAAAAAAAAATCATAAAGAGTTGGACACAACTCAGAAAGGACTGAACAAACTTTATTATTGATCATAACACTTACATGCTTTTTGAAAATAGTAATATGAGAAGATTAAACAGTCTTTATTCAGTCTAAATGCTAGCTTATTGCAAGAACTTAGGGATAGGAGGTTGCGTTGGTATTTGTAGGCCTCAGATCGGGAAAAGTAATCCAAATCTTAATCTTTATTTTTTAAAATCATTTTCTAAAATTTCACTTATCTCTCAAAGTCCTTCAGGTAGGCAAAAATTCCAAGTCATTAGAAATAACGTTCCATACATTTTCTGTCCCTGTCAGTTGTTTCCATAGAATTCAGCAGAAATGGGAGGCATTGGGTGCATGGCGGCACAGCACATAGAGTGCTTGCCTTGGAGGCAGGAAGACTCATCTTCCTGAGTTGAATCTGGCCTCAGACACTTACTAGCTGTGTGACCCTGGGCAAGTCATTCAACCCTCTTTACCTCATGCACAAGTGACAACTTTAAACCCAAGCCCCTTGACTCCAAAACCCGTGTTCTTTCAGTTGTACCATACTGCCTCTTTGACCTCCTCAGTCAGGCATGGAAGTGGAATTCCTGGCTAAAGGACATGAGCAAAGTTTAGTAAATTCCCTTGCATAATTCCAAATTGTTTTCCAAAATCATTGGACCAATTGCTCTGACATAATTGTTGGACCACAATTTCACTGTCAGTCTATTAGCATGCAGGTCTTCCTTCAGTCTCACCAACACTGACCATTCCTATCTTTTGCCATGTTTGCCAATTTCCTGCGTGTGAAGTGAAACCTCCGTTATTGTGATTTGCATTTTTCTTTTTTATTATTGACCTGGAGCAGTCCTTCATGTGGTTAATGATATTTTGTAATTCTTCTACTGAAATCTTTTTATTTTTAGCCTTTCATCACTTCTCTACTGGAGAACACATGGTATCTTCTAATAGAACCCACAAACTTGCCTTGAGCATCCCTGCCCTCTTACTGAAGTATTGTAGAGAGAATTACTTTGGGTCAGGGTTGGACCAGCTGACCCCAGGGCTGGCTTCCATTTCTTAGACTTGGATTGTTTTGGTGCTTTTCAAATAATACTTGCATTCTCTCTTTTCTGATGCCCATCTCCAATGCCTCATCACTGATGGGTCCAGGAAATCCAAGGCTTTTAAAGACTCCTAGGGAATCATTTGCTGTAGCAGGTTTTACCAACCTGTCCTGGGAGGACTTCAAGTAAAGGCCTGGAGACAGAATGTGGGTCTGCTTCCCAGAGACTTTCCAAAGCTCAGTACTCAGAAGCTCATACCTAAAGGATTGGTCTGAAAGAGAAGAAATTTTTTTTCAGCCACAGTAGCTCACGAAATGATGTAATAAGGCATGAAGGGGTTGTGAACTGAGGTAGGGAAAGGAGACCCTATCCTGACGAAATCAGGGACCCTTGAAGTGCTAATGTATTAAAGACCTTATCAATTCACTGAGGTACATCATCAGAGTGCCAGGGAGGAAAGCTTTAATGAGGTCATGGCGCAAGACATCAGGCAGGTCCTTCTAGGCAATCTCTTCTGCTGGTGGGGTAGCAGCTGGCACCCCTGCTTTTTGGCTCTGTCTCCATAATCGCAGAACACAATATTGTAGCTTAATATAAGGAAGAACTTAGCAATCATACCTGTCCAGCCATGGAATGGACTCCCTCTAAAGGTAGTAAACTCCCTGTCACTGGAGTATCCAGGCCAAGACTGGATAGCACCCCTTCAGAAAGGATGGAAAAGAGATTAATTCTACAAGCAAGATGAGTGGATATAGTGCTGGACCTGGAGTCAGAAAGACCTGATTCAGATTCTGTTTTCATCATTTATAAGCTGTGTGACCATGGATAAGCCATTTAACCTGTCAGCCTCAGTTCATTCATCAGTAAAATGGGGATTAATATGGTAAGGCTCAAGTGAGATAAGGCAAATTTCTTTGCACATATTAAGTCCTGTATAAATGATATGCTTTCCCTCCTTCTATTCCTTTGCTCATACCAGTCCCAACTCCCAGAATTCTCCTAATCTCCATCCCCATTTCCACCTGTACAAAGCCTAACTTCATTGCTACCTTCTCCACAAAATTCTGCTCCAGCTAGAAGGAATTACTTCTGAATAAAGTGTACAGATTCAGACTTATCACATTCTTCTTTGTATGAACGTTATCTTTGTATGTCTTACCTATTTACTTATTTATTCATTATTTGTTCATTCATTAGTTTCTTTATTTTGGTCCCCCACCTGTGATTTCGTTAATGTGGGGAATTCTCTCCACCAAAGTAGGTCAGCAACTGTCCTGCACCTTGTAGTCTTAGATGAGAGTTGCTTGGGGGTATTGACAGGTGCCAGGGTGACTTGTCTAGGGTCCCACAGCCAGTATGTGCCAGATGTGGGACTTGAGCCCCAGTCTTCTGCCTCTCCATTCACTGCTTCACACTTCTACATCTACCTATTGCCTATGAAACTGAGCTGCTTGAGGGCAAAGGCTAAATTAAATTCATGGGGCTTTGCATATTGAATAAATTCATTGACTTATAAATATGAAGGGAAAGTCATACTCAAGTTTAAAGAATCAGCTGTCCATGCACCACAGAGGGATGTGTGGCCAAATAAGAGTTTACAATTTGTTTTTTAAGCTGGAGATTTTAATGCATTAATATTTCAACATGACTCAATGTATGACATGGCATTAATAAAACGACACATATGCAGACACTTAACTCGATCTCAGGTTGCATTCATATAAGCATAATGTCCTGAAGAAGTGATAGGATAGTGTCCCATACTTTGTCCTGTTCAGTTCTGGGCACTGTATTTTAGGATGGACATTGACAAATAGGAGCAGATGCAGACAAGGGTGAGTCCAGGGGACTGGAGGCCATGCCACTGAAGGAAATGGAGTTGTTTAACCCAGAGAAAAGGTGATTAGTTAGTGGGGGAGAGGGGAGGAACTTACTGTTCTTTTTATATTGGAGAAGTATTATCCTGCAGAAGAAGGATTAGATTTTTTTTCTTCTGTTTGGACCCAGAGTGTGAAACTTGTCTCAATGGGTAGAAGTGAAAGTGAGTCAGATTTTAGCTGAGTGTAACAAAAACAATAATAGCTACTACTTATATAGCACCTACTACCGGAGCAAACCCACTTAACCCTTTTTGGCCCAGTTTCTTTATCTATTAAATGAGCTAGAGAAGGAAATGGAAAACCACTGCAGCATCTTTGCCAAGAAAACCCCAAATGGGATCATGAAGAGTCGGACACCACTGAACAACAAAAATGTGGCCACAACTGTGCTAAGGACTTTACAAATGCTATCTCATTCAATCCTCATTAAACCTTTTGGGATGTAGATACTGTTATTTTCCTCATTTTTTTTTACAGTTGGAGAAATTGAGTCAGAGTTTAAATGACTTGCCCAGGGTCACACAGCTAGTCTGTTTGAATTCAGGTCTTCCTGACTCCAAGCCTAGTGCTCCACCAATTATACCAGCTAGCTGCCTCTGACTCAATGTATTAAAGTTAACATGTCTAAAACTAGACTCATTATCCTCTCCTCCAAACTTCCCTATTTCCATTGAGAGCACCATCGTATTTCCAGTCACCTAGGTTTGTGACCTGAATCCTAGACTCCTCACATATCTATTCTGTAGCCAAATCTTGATTCTACCTTCACAATATCTGTCACATCTATTCCTTTCTCTCTGCTGACACATCCTAACTCAGGATCTCATCACATCTTACTGGAATCATGGCAATAATCTAACTGGTCTTCCCGCCTCTCGTCTCCACTCTCTGATTTTCCTCACTCAGCCGCCATAGTGATTTTCCTAAAAGGCAAGTCTCACGCGCCACTCCCCTACTCAATAAACTCCCTTGGTTATTGCCTCTAGGAACAACTCTAAGCAATACTGTCTGGCTTTTAAAGCCCTGTACTACCTGGCCCCAATATACCTGTCCAACCTCATTACATATCACTCCCTTTTCCATACTTTACAACCAAGCCCAACTGACTTCCTTCGTATTCCTCATACATGATGTTTTAACCTCTCATTTCTGCACCTTCAAACGGGCTACAATGCGTTCTCTCCTTTCCTCCATTGGCTAGAATCCTTTGCTTTCCTCACAATTCTGTTCAAGTGCTATCCTTTTACGTGATGCCTTTCCTCATACCCCACTTGTTCAAACTCTACCAGAAAAAAAAATTACACTTATTTTATAGATAGATAATGCATTTATTAAGCATTCATTATATTGAGGAACTGTGCTAGGCACTGGCAATACAAATATAATACAGAAAGAAAGTTCCCACCAGTCAAAGAGCTGCCATTCCAGTGGAAGAAGACAGCAAATAAAGGGGTAGTTAGTAGGCAGTTGAGTGGCCTCGGAATCAAGAATACTCATCTTCCTGAATTCAAATCTGGCTTCAGACAAGTACTAGCTATGTGACCCTGGGAAAGCCATTTAATCCTATCTGCCTCAGTTTCCTCATCTGTAAAATGACCTGGAGAAGGAAATGTCAAACCACTCCTGTATCTTTTCCAAGAAAATCCCAAATGGGGTCATGGAGAGTTGGACAGGGCTGAAAACAACTAGACAAAAATAACAAAGGTAGCTGGGAGCCTGGGGGTGGAGGAGGGGGAGCTGGGGTGGCCTGAAGCATCAGTGCATGGAAAAGAGGGAGTAGGAAGTCAGAATTATGGCAGCCTGGGGCTAGCAAGGTAAGGTGAAAGTCCACATATTAGAGCCAGGTGTCCCATAGTAAAGTTAAAGGTTTTAATAGGAGGATAAGGATTACGGCCAGAGAATATAACACTCAAGGTAGAAGTTGAATCACTCCCTATTGATCTATTTCTTACTTCAAATAAGATAATATCTGTTAAAAAAAATGCTTACCACAATGCCTGACACATAGTAGGCACAATATAAATTCTTATCTCCTTCCCTTCCCTACTTCCTCAACTCATATTTGAACTATTGATCTAGGTTACCAGAGGGCAATTTTTTTTAGTTTATAAATTTTTATTAATTCGTTTAGTTTTAGTTTTCAACATTCACTTCCACAAGATTTTGAGTTCCAAATTTTCTCCCCATCTCATCCCTCCCCTGATCCAAGAAGGCATGTGTTCTGAATACTCCTTCTCCTAATCTGCCCTCCCTTCTATCTTCCCTTCCCTTCACTTATTCCCTTCCCCTTCTATCTTCCTGTAGGGCAGGATAGATTTCTATAACCCATTGCCTATATATCTTATTTCCCAGTTGCATATGAAAACAATTTTTAACATTTGTTTTTAAAACTTTGGGTTCCAAATTTCCTCCCTTCCCCCCTCTCCACCCACTCTATTTGAGAAGGCAAGCAACTCCATACAGGTTATATATGTGTAGTCATGCAAAACACTTCCATAGCAGTGATGTTGTGAAAAACTAAGTATATTTCCCTTAATCCTTTCCCACCCACCCCCATTTATTCTATTCTCTCTTTTGACCCTGTCCCTCCTCAGAAGCATTTGCTTCTGATTACCCCCTCCCCCAATCTGCCCTCCCCTCCATCATCCCCCTACTCTCTTATCCCCTTCCCCCCATTCTCCTGTAGGGTAAGATAGATTTCCATACCCAATTGAATGTGTATGCAGAAGGCAATTATTACTACTATTTCAAGGCCCTTGTGGTAGCCTTGAGTGTTGCTGGGAATTTTTAGTATGTTAGATCATGAATCCACAAAGGTGTGCTTCCTCTTGATCATTAGGCATATTTACTTTTTGAAAAGAATACTTACTAAGCAGGTATTAGAAAGGTAGTTGTTATGAAAACAATTCCCCCCAAACCGAGGGCACACTGTCCTCTTGCACACACAAGGTCCTTGGGGAAAATGGGCTCGAACTTAAGACATGAAGGTTTGGGGACATGCATGTGGAAAACAAATGGGGCAAAAGAGAAATTCATAGCCCTTGGTTATGAGGAATCATTTTCTCTGTTCATAGAATCCTTATGGAGATCCCTTTGGGAATAGCTGTCTGCTTGGTTTTAAGGACAAGTGCCTTTGTAGGATCCATAATCGGTATTTCCCTTAGTCCCAAGGGGTCATTATCCCTGAGCTACATTCAGATGTTTCCTCTGCCATTGGCCACTATCACTCCAGTGACTGATGCTACTAATTTGGGGTTGGGGGGAGTGAAGAGAAAGAAACTCTTTTCTTCTCCTGACCCCTTTTAGACAATTCTTCTAAGCAGTCCTTCCCACCAGACTAACTTGAAACTGAAATGACTGGCTCTGGACTAGCTTGCTTTTTAATAATAATAATAATAATAATAATAATAATAACAATAAAAATACCTAGTATTTATATAGCTTTTTAAAGTTTGCAAAGCTTTTTACAAATATTCATCTCATTTTATCCTCACCATAACTCTGGGAGGTAGGTGCCATTATTATGCCCATTTTACTGATGAGGAAACTGAGGCAGACAGAAGCTAAGTGACTTACCCGGGGTAACTCAGCTAGAAAGGTCTGAGGCTGGATTTGTACTGAGGTCTTCCTGACTCCAGGTTCATATGTAGACAAAAGATATGTCTGATTATTTCATCTAACCCTGAGACATTTCCTGTGCGTTATCATCTGTCTCTATCCAATGACCAAAACATCTTCTTCCTCTCAAATTGATTAAAAGCTTGTTTGGACCTTGTTTATGCTTTTGATTGATGAATTGTTTCCTCAATTCCTAGCACAGTATCTGGACACACAGTAGGTACTCAACAAATTTTTGTTGATTGGCTGAGAGTATGCAAACTTTGTAAGGATTAGAGATGACAAAAAAAACTAAATAGGCTGCCTTAGTATGTAGAGAATTTCCTTTTAGTGGAGGTCTTCTTGAGGGGGCTAGATAACTATTTGTCAGGCGTATTGTAGAGGAGGGATTTTTAACCTGTCTGTGAGTTTTTTTTAAATATTATGATAACCGGTTTTCTTTATAATGATATGTATTTTGTTTTATGCATTTAAAATTTAGATTTCTTCTGAGAAGCGGGCCATAGATTCATCAGCCTCCTAAAGATGTCCATAGTCCGCCCCTTCTCCGACCACCGCCCCTCCCAAAAAAGGCTAAGAACCGCTGGTGTAGAAGAAGTTCCTTTTTAGATATGGACCAGACAAGAGGACCTCTGAAGACGCAAGTTGCTTCCCTCTTCCAGGCCCTGAGATTCTAGTGTAGCCTGGGTTGGAGTAGAGTACATCCCAAGGTATGTTAAGCCTATGCAATGGACAATCCTGGAGATTCAGCTCTTTCCTGAAGAACCTGGGACCCTTTGGGGTGGTAAAACCTTCTCCTTCTTGGCCACTGAGCAGGATTAGTTATCCCCAGAATGCCCAAGTCCTTCCAATCTGAGCAGAGTGGTCAGACAGCACAGCTCATCATTCCTGGGTCACACACCACTCTCTCTGGAAACTATCCCTCCCCCACCCTTGCCTCCCAATACGTATTATGAGCCAGTGGAAAACACCTGTAGGCCCTTATCTCACAGCCCATGTGTAGATCAGCTCCCTCTCAACTTTGCACATTCTCTTTTCCCTTGAAGTGGCCTCCCCTTCTCTGGGACCTCCCTACCTGGCCTCTGTGCATGGAGGCCATCCTTCCCCTGAGAAGCCAAATAACTGTCCATGTCCAGATAAAATCATTAGTGTCATCCCAGCAGTACAGGAGACTTTCTCCCTGCATCCCCCTCACCCCCCCCCAACAATGGGCCATCTGCCTGAGCCGACTAAATGCAGAGCTCCCAGCTGCTCCCAGGAAGGTGGCAGCTTTATTTGTGCACCATTAGGGAAAAGCAAACAAACAAACCCACTCACCAGCTCTGTGAGAGCAACATATTGGGAAGCTGAGCTGGTGCCTCAGACCACTAAGAGAATAATGGCTCACACTGCTGTAGGTTTCCACATTTATTTACAAGGCACTCTATCTACACAGAATCACAGGATTTTAGCCTTGGCAGGGACCTCAGCCAACACATATCCCAAAGGAATTTCCATAACATCCTACCCTGAGATTCCCTTGAGGCCTGCAAGGCTCAGAAGCCTACTACTTCCAGAGACAGCCCATCTCACTTCCAGCTAGCTCTAATTGTTAGCAAGTTTGCTTTTTCTCCTGACATCTAACCTAAAATGGCCTTTTTGTGACTTTGAATCCATTGCCCTCTAGAGTCAAACAAGCAAATTTAATACATATTCCATGAATCAACCTTTCATGTATTTGAGGACAGCTATCCTACCCTGCCAAACCCCTACTGGCCCTAGGAGGTAGTAAGTGAAGCTTAGACTTTGTTCCTCTTGGGCCTGTGATTGCATTGACGTCTAATTTCAGGGTTGTTTTTTGTTCTCATTTGTGTATTTGTTTAGTTTTTCCTACTGCAGTCCACTTCTTTTGGGAGAGAGAAGAGAAAATGCAATTAGAGATGAGACCTTGCCTTGGTGAGGCATGAGAATCTAAAATTAGGATTTCAATCCATCAGCTCACCCACAAGCTTTACTAAGACTCCCTCTGGTTGTCTACTTAGCACACAGGGGAGAAAGCATAATGCCCTGCCCTTTGGTCAGTCAGTCCTCTGCCCAAACCTAACTATCCCCTCAACACAATGCCAATCTGGCTCTCTTTTCCCTTTTTATACCTTTGTCCTCATGGGACCAAGACCCCTGGAATGCTGTCTCCTCCTCTTAATGTCTATCTGATCTGTGGTTAGAATCCTATTTGCCCTCCAAGGCCCAGCTCAGAGGCCCCTTCCCACATGTCTTCTGTGACAATTGAACAGGAAAAAACAGCTTTTTAGAGCCAGAGGGAAACTTGGGGACATGTGGTTTAGCTCTCACCTAGAATTCTTTCGAATGATATCCTTGACAACTGGTCATGGGGGCTGTAAGATAGCTAGATAACACAGTCAATAAAGTGCTGGGTCTAAGATCAGGAAGACCTGAGTTCAAATCCAACATCTGCCACTTACTAGCTATGTGACCCTGGATACAAGTCACTTAACCTTTGTCCACCTTGGTTTTCTCAACTATAAAATGGGGATAATAACAGCATCTAACTTCCAGGGGTATTATGAGAATCTAACAATATATCTATGAAGTACTTAGCATAATGCCTGGCACATAGTAAGTCCTTTAAAAAATACCCCTTTCCTTCTTCTGACTAAATATCTCCACTGCTACCTCACAACTCTGGATAGTACTGGCCTGATTGTTAGGCATATCTAGCTCAAATTAGCCTTCACAGATTCACAAAGTAGGAAGGAACCTCAGAAATAAACTAATCCAACCCATAGTTGAGCACTACATAAATGTGTGCTATTATTATTATACAGATGTATTAATATCATATCTATCCAGATTAGCATGATATTAATGAAAGGCAATTAAGAGCATGCTGATGGTACTGCTTCTGACAGATGGTGCTTCCCTGAAGAAGAAATCAATTGCAATGATGGTACTTCCTGAAACAATTACCCCTTGGACTAAGGGTTGAGCAAACTCAATAAAGGAGAGAAGGCTAGCTGGGACTCACTGGAGCAGAACACGGGGCACGGATAGTGACAGGTATAGCAGATAACAAATCTCACCCAGCTGGGGAGAAGCAGGGGGGTCTAACACTTTAAGAGGTAATGAGAACAAACACGGGCTAAATGATAGCTTGATCCTTCACACATACACACATTTCCACAAAAGGATCACAGGATTCAGAAATGGAAGTGATAACAATTGAGACGAAATCATTTGTCAAATGAAATCATATTTGTGAAGAGCTTAGCAAAGTGCCTAGCACACAGTAGGTGCTCAATAAATGCTTATTCTCATTCCTATAACAAGATTTAATGAGCTTTTTCCTCACTAGAACCTGGGGAGGTGGGTAATGTATTTCTCTTCTTTTTTTCTTTTTTTAAAAATCAAATTAACCAAAGATTTATTTATTTTATTGATTTTTTCATAAAATCAGACCTTGGTTGTATATTTCTTATTATCTCTCTTTTCTAGAGAGGGAAAATAAGAAGGCCCATAGAATCATCAAGTTGGAACTGGAATGGATCGTAGAGGTCACCTGGCCAAACCTCCTCTTTTATTATATGAAGAAAAAGAGATCCAGAGAGGTGAGTAGTCTTACCTGAGGTCACACAGTAAATGGTAGAACCAGAATTCAAGGCCGGATACTCTGAGTCAAACCCAGAGCTTTTCCCCTTATGCCATTCTGGTAACCCAGTGAGTAGAGCACAGGTGACCAGGCCAGAGGTGGAAAGGCTAGAATCCTGGCCTTTGGCCTCCAAAGCCAAGGTTCTTTTCCCTGAACTACCACACCACTGTTTTTTTTATCTTTTGTCTATTAAATCAGAGTGCCATTGATAAGCTGTCAATATCTTTATTGAATGACAATACCATATTCACAGAGTATTTTATACTTTTCAAAGATCTCTCCATCCATTATCACGCTTGATCCTCACATCAATCTTGGGACCTGGTCAGGCATTACTATCTCCATTTCACAGATGAGAAAACTGAGGCTCAGAGAAATGAAGGCCCTTACCCGAGGGCCGCAATGATAGCAGGCCAAATCATTTGGGACTTGATCCAGGTTACTCTGTGACTCCTATCTTGGGCTCTTAGCTTTGGTGGCATAGTGGTTAGAGCTCTGGACCCAAAGTCAGGAAGAATTCAAATCTAACCTCAGGCTCTTCCTAGCTGTGTGACCCCCTAGGTAAGTCACTTGCCTCAGTCTCTTCAACTGTAAAATAGGGATAATGATAGTGCCTACCTTGCAAGGTTGTTGTAAAGATCAAATGAGATAATATTTGTAAAATGCTTTGCCCTGTACTTAGCACATAGTAAGTGCTTAATAAACCCCTGTTCCCTTACTTTCCTTTGAAAGGAAGTTCCACAAATATTGAAGAAAGAGAACTATTAGATGCAGTAACTATGATTGTGGAACACCGTAATAAACAGCAGCTAATGTTATGATGCAACATCCCAAGCTATACAGATTCTCAAGAATTTTTGACTCTGCTAGCACAGAAGCAAGGGATGGTGCAGAAAGGCAGCCTACCCAAAGCGGAGGAGGCTGCTAAATTGTTCTGACAGGCCCCAAAATGAGTTACTATTGTCAGGCTCCTCCATCATTGACTCCTCCTCATCTTGTTGAGAGTATTGTAGGAGATATGCGCAGGGTCTTAATCTAAAGGAGCTAGAAAAAAACAACATGGGTGCCATCAGAGCCATCGGGGTCCCAGACTGTCAAGTAGCATCCTGTTCCAATGCTGCGGTTTGACTAATGGTATAACAGAGGACAGGGACGTGCCTGAGGAACTGTGGAGACAGGGAGAGAATAAAGAAGAGAAGGAGGAGGAGGATTTTCTATATGAAGAGGAAAGGATGAGGATGAAGACAGTGATGATGAAAATGATATTGATGAAAGAAGGTTAGGAACCAAAAAACTTAGAGTTGAAGAAGTATCACTGGAAGAAGAGCTTCAGCCAGGTAAAAGTTTATTCTTGGAGAAGAAAAGTCTTTCAGAGTGGATAAGATCATAGAGGAAGACAATGACACTTATAATTTTAATACAGATTATGGGTCATGAAACCTAGTCCCTTCTGAAGTTCCTGAATCACTGTTAACTTGAACACTGAGCTATCTTGATACACGAAATCATGTACATACTGCAGCAAAAATGGTTATGGTGTGAGAAACATGTATAGTAACTATTATTTGTGAATATATAAAATTTTTGGACAAATGGGTAGCAGATAGGAGGCTGTCAGTTTTTTGCAAAAGTGAACTGTGAACTGATGAAAGACAGTACTTGTCATAAAATAAATACTTCATCACCAGTGGGGAAAAAAGTAGATGTCACTTAAGTCTACCTTCTCACAAGAGCCTACTGAAAGAAGAGAGCATGATGAAAGACAGAGAGTCTGGGAGGTCCCTTTCTGATCTTGGTCCAAGATCCAACAGGCTTCAGAACAAAGCCAAAGGAGGCTGTGGCTACATTTGTGATGGCATCATTTGGATAGCCCTGCAAAGGCCTTTCCACATGCTACGTGAGTTTCCTAGGAATTACATTTTTCCTTGAGAGTTTTCTTGAAAGTAGCTGGATTAGAAGGAGCAAAGGATCTGCTTAGTTCCTGGGCAACCTTGGGTTCATTGGACCTCAGTTTCTTCATTATTTATGAAATAAGGAATTTGGATAATGGTCCCTTTTAGCTCTAAACCTTGGTTCCCCTTTTAACTAATCTAGTGGGATAATTAATAATAATAACCATTTTATACCACTTTAAAGTTTGTAAAATGTTTTTCTCTCTCCAATTTTATAAAGTAGTTACTACGGTTATAATCTCCATTTTACAGATGAGGAAACTAAGGTTTAAAAATGTAAAATGACTTGCCAAAGTCACGTAGAGACAGAGTTGGAATTTGAACCCAGGACCATCACTCATTTGTCTACATCACACTGCCTCTGTAATCACAGGATTATAGGATAAGAGATTTAGGGCTGGAAGGGACCTCAGAAGCCACCACATTGAATCATTTTACAGATGGGGAAACTGAGAGTCAGGGAGGCTAAAAAGGCTTCTCCAAGGCAACATGGGTAGTAACCATCAGTTACCTAGAAAGACGGCATGTTACTTAGCTAATCTGATCATAAAGATTGATGTTTTATCCTACTCCTTAGTCTGGGCAAAATGGGAGGAGAAAGTAAGGAGGTAAGAGAAAGGAGATAAAAGTTTTGATAAGATGAGGACCGTAGATATGGGGTCCCTTGACCTTTACCTTCCACGTTCTCATAATTCTGCTCAGACCTGTAAACTAAGATGATATCTACAATCACATGTCAGCACCAAGATGGGACCTTAGAATCATAACATATTTTAGATCAAAGCTGAAAGAGACCTTAGAGCATAGAATGTCAGAGCTAGAAGAAGACTGAAAGGAACCTTAGAGCTCTAAAATGTTAGAGATGGGAGGTCTCTTAGAGATTCTGGAGTGCAGTAATGTCAAACTCAAATAGAAACTGGGCCACTAATATATACATAAGGCTATCTCCAGGCCACATATTGACTTAATTTTAGTAATATTACCTATGCTACTGGTGCTGTTCCAAATGAAAATTCTGAGACAGTTTCCAGGTAATTTATAATTAATTTATTAATTAGGCTAGCTAATAACCAATAAATTGATGGTCAGTGGTTTCTCTCAGTAACCAAAGGTGCCAATGGAGACTGAAACCTTTCAGAACGGATGTGTACCTTCTGACAGGGAACTCCCCCTGACAAGTGAAACTCAACCCCGATTGGTGGACATTTAATGAAGAGGTGGGCTAAAAGTCTCCAGATCCTCATGCTGAGAACATGGCTCCGTGAGATTCAGCAACCTCAAGGCATGTGGGCAGGGGAAGCCATCTCCATCCTCCTTCAGGATCTGGGTCACCCTAAACCCTAATGGAGGGGATCAAGGACAAGGAGATGTATCCCCTGGGAAAAGATCTGGCTGAGGCTGGCTTTTGTTGATTGGATAAACAAAAGTAAGATGACTTGTGGCTGGAAGATTAGCTTACTCAGTTACACCCTTCAGAGACTGACTGACCTTTTTGGAGTGGGGTCTTAACAAAAAAAGAAAGAAAAGGATGGATTGCAAATTAATAATTAGTTATTAATATAACAGTATAAATTAACTTTTCTTAGGGAAGCCAGATGGCTCAGTGGAGAAACTGATAGGCCTGGAGTCAGGAAGACCTGAGTTCACATCTGGCTTCAGACATTTACTAGATGTGTGACCCTGGGCAAGTCACTTAATCCTGTTTGCCTTGGTTTCCTTGTCTGTAAAATAAGCTGGAGAAGGAAATGACAAACTACTTCAGTAGATTTGGCAAGAAAACCCCCAAAGGGGATCACAAAGAGTTAGACATGACTGAACAACAAGAATGTTTTATTCTTTGTCGTTGTTTAGTTGTATCTGGCTTTTCATGACCCTGTGAACCATAGCATATCAATACTGTCCATGGGATTTCCTTGGCAAAGATACTGGAGTGGTTCATTATTTCCTCTTCCAGTAGAATAAAGCAAACAGAGGGTAAGGGACTTGCCCAGGGTCACACAGCTAGTTAAGTGTCTGAGGCCAAATTTGAATTCAGGTTTTCTTGACTCCTGGGGCAGCTAGGTGGCACAGTGGATGGAGCCCTGGGCTTGGAATCAGGAAGACTCATCTTCATGAGTTCAAATCCCGCCTCAAACACCTGGTTGGTTATTGTTTGTGCTTAAAGAAAACCAAAGTTACATCGCTATGTTGGGGCCAAGGTACAGATTGTCTTAAGTGTGACTGATCAGACCAATCTGAGCTTGGGGCCAGGCACAAATAGTTCATATGAACATTTGGAGCGGAGATATCTCCAAATTCACACATCTCGCGTTTCTTTTGAGCTACTGCAATTTTGCTGTGTTTATACAGTGCGGCATCTTCTTTGATGCAGACATGCCGAGCTGGGTGGTTCTATGCTGGAGTCACCCATGTCTCATAATTGATTCCAAAGTTGTTCAGAGAGACCTGAACAGCATCCTTATATTGCTTCTTTTGACTTCTGCCTTGTATGAGTTATCCGTAAAATAGTCCTTTAGGCAAACACATGTTTGGCATTTGAACAACCTGGCCAGCCCATAGGAGTTGCGCTCCCTGCACTAGAGTATGAAGGCTTGTCAGTTCAGTTCAAGAAAAGACTTCAGTGTCTGGTACCTTATCTTGCCAGGTGATCTTCAGAATCTTCCTAAGACAATCCAAATGGAAGCCATTGAGTTTCCTGGTGTGGTGCTGGTATACTGTCCAGGTTTCACAGGCATAAAACAATGAGGTCAGCACAACGGCTCTGTAGACCTTCAGCTTGGTAGGCAGCCTAATACCTCTTCTCTCCCACACTTTCATTTGGAGCCTCCCTAACACTGAGCTAGCTCTGGCAATGTGTGTATCAACATCATCATCTATGCGTACATCTCTGGAAAGTATACTGCCAAGGTAAGTGAACTTCTTCATAGCATTCAAAATTTCTCCATTTGCTGTGACTGATGGTTTCACACATGGACGGTATGGTAATGGCTGGTGGAGAACCACAGTTTTCTTGGTGTTAATTGTCAGGCCAAAATTAGTACAAACAGCAAACTTTGTTGCATCTCAGTCTCAGCTGCACTCATTGAGTGTACAATCATCTGCAAATAAAAAATCATGCCCCAGCTCTCCCTCCACTTTAGTCTTGGCTTGTACCCTTTTCAAGTTAAATAATTTACCATCAGTGCGGTGGCTTACTAGCTATATGACCCTAGGCAAGTTACTTAACCCTGATTGTTCCATCTTCCTCATTGGTAAAATGAGCTGGAGAAGGAAATGGCAAACCACTTTAATATCTTTGCCAAGAAAACCCCAAATGGGGTCATGAAGAGCTAGACATCACTGAAACAACCAAGCAACAACAACTTCCTGACTCCGGGCCAAGCGTTCTATCCACTGAGCCATCTATCTGCTCCATGTGTTATTATACTTTTATTTATTTTGTTAATTATTTCCCAATTACATTTTAATCTGGCTCAGGTTGTACTCATGAGCGTTGAGGTCACACAGCCTGAGGGTTTGAGTCTGCCACATCTGCTGTAGTGAAACCCTGTCACTTTATAAATGAAGAAATCAAGCACCAAAGAAGTTACATGACTTAGCCAAAATCTCACAGAGAGTTAGTGGCAGGCCCAAGACTTGGCCCCTGTGCTTGGCACATAATAGGTACTCAATTACTGCTTGTGGCTGCTGCGTGATGTGCTGGATCTGGAATTGAGAAGACCTGGTTCAACTCCACCCTCAGGCACTTGCTAGCTGTGTGACCCTGGGTGAGTCACTTGTACTCATTAGACAAGACTATGCTGCCTCCTTTCATCTGGCAGCCATGTGAAGAAAAACAGGCTGAAGAAGGAAGAGAATAGAAGCAGGGAGACCAGGAAAAAGTCTGTTTGGATATTTCTAGCAAAAGATGACAAAGGTGGGGAGGCAGCTAGGTGGTGGGTGGATACAGCACTGGTCCTGGATTCAGGAGGACCTGAGTTCAAATACAGCCTCAGACACATAACACTTACTATCTGTGTGACCCTGGGCAAATCACTTAACCCCATTGTCTAGCCAAAAAAAAAATATGACAAAGGCCTGGGACATGGGGAACATTGGTGAAGATGGGGGAAGGAGACAGTGTTCTGAGATGACCTTGCTAGAAGGTGGGCTGAGGAGGGTTGTGTGATGAGGAGGAAGGGAAGGAGGAGAGGAAGGAGAAAGAAGACTCTTACAGTTTTTCCCAAGGGTCTCACAGTGAATACTCAGTCAGTGGGCTTTACATCAGTGTTTCAAAGGATCCTGCCAGGATCCCTGTGTTGGTAAGAAGGAAGTAGTTCCTGGAGAGTATCCTCAATGAATGATGCTGTAGAATGGCCTCTTCAGAAGCTCCTTTTAAAGACTGAAGCTCTCTAAGATGAGAAATTAAAGGATGTGTTGAGGTAGAAACCAATGAAATGTCTAATACCTGCAGCAGTAGAATAATCAGTAGTCAAGAGCCCATCAAGGTAATCAGAAGGAAGGAAAGAAGCATGTATGGAGAGCGGGGGTGCTTTTAAGGGAAAGGACTGACGTGGCACAGCCTGTGGAGGTGAGGGAGGAAAGTTCTAAATCTTTAACTTGTTTCATGTGTTTTAGCCTTTGAGATGTGGTCACGAGGACCTGCAGCTTCCACAGCATCCTATCCCAGAAGAGCTGGAAGGGCTCTTAGAACTCAGAATGTCAGAGCTATAAGGGACTTGATACAAAGTAGGCACTGAATATACTCTTCTAAGTGATGCGATGGGACTCACAGCACATAGAATGTCAGAGCTGGAAGGCTCTGACACCTAGACACCCAGGATCTGATTCAATCATTTCCCTTTATAAAGAGAAAAAACTGAGTCTTAGAGAGGAACTAAGTAAGTTGTGTGAACAGGACAAAGAATCAAAACCAGGTCTTCTAACTCCATGTCTGGAACTTTCCCCACTATCTCACATTGTCCTGGGGGCCACAGGAAACCTTTGGGAGAGATAGGACTCTCCTTCCAGTAACTTCCGTGGTTCCCCACAGACTCATTTTCTTATCTGACAATGAAGATGTGGGACTAGAACCAAGGTTCTCGACCTGGGGTCCACGAATTTAAAAAAATATATATTTTGACAAATACTTCCTTTGTAATCTAATGTATTTTGTTACATACATTTAAAAATATTGTTCTGAATATGAGTTCATAGGCTTTACCAGAATTCCTAGGGGTCCATGACACAAAAAAAAGGCCAAGAAACCCCAGACTTGATTATCTCTAAAGTCTTTAGGGCCAGCTAGGTGGTGTGCTGGATGGAGCACCGGGCCTAGAAGCAGGAAGACCTGAGTTCAAATCCAGCCTCAAACACTTACTAGCTGTGTGCCTCAGTTTCCTCATCTATTAAGTGAGCTGGAGAAGGAAATGGCAAACGACTCCAAGTATCTTTGCCAAGAAAACCCCACATTGGGTCATGAAGAGTCAGACTCAACTGAAAAAAAGTAAGTAACAACAGTAAAGTGGCTTCCAATTCTAAGTCCAATGATCCTTTGATCCTAATGTTCCGATTTCTATGTCCAGGGCCCTTCATTACCTTAGCCCAAGGCTTTCTACTTCTCCTGTCATAATGGTCATAATTACCAGCATCTATACGATGCTTTAAGATGTGCAAAGCACTTTACATGACAGATCTCATTTGATCTTCACAACAACCCCAGGAGGAAGGTGCTATTATTATCCCCATTTTACAGATGAACAAACTGAGGCAAAATAGGTTATATTTCAGATAAATTGAATGACTCACCATACCCCCAAAAGATTCTCTGCTTTTCCTCCTCCACATTTCTGTCCATTTCCTTCACATGCTTCACATGCTGTTTCTTTCACCTCAGATACCTTTCCTCTAAGCTCCACCAATGATTCCTGCCCGTGTTTCAAGGCCTATCTCACATACTGTCTTCTCTCTAAATGTTCCAGCTGAAAGTGATCTCTTCCCCCTGAGAACCAACCTCCATGCTCTGTTATTCTCTTGCTGAATGATTCACTATTCAATTCAACAAATTCTCCCTGTGTGCCAAATCTTGTACTAGGTTTAAGAAGGATGGGGATTTGTGGTGAGAGGAAAGAGATGTATAAATCCTAGTTCCCACCCCAAGGAGCTCAACACTTTATTGGAGGATGAGACTTAGACATACCAAGCTACAAAATACAAGGCAAAGTTGGTATGATAAGGCCATAAGAGGGACTCTAAGTGCTCTGAGATTAGAGGATCCCTTCTGGTGGTGGTGGTGGTGGTGTGTGTGTGTGTGTGTATGTGTGTGTGTGTGTGTGTGTGTGTGTGTGTGTGTGTGTGTGTGTGTGTGTATGTCTGGGAGGTAGTGAAAGTGTCATTAGTAGGAGACATCACACCTCCAGACAAATCTACTGAGACTAACACCAGGGTCCCTGTGTGGCCTGCTCTTCTAAAGGTGCCACAGACTTCCCTAGGCCAGTCAGAGAGTCATTAAAAAGCGTTAATAGAAAATGAAAGGAGAGCAAGGGAGTGCCAGCTCCCCCTTTCCCTCTGTCCTCCAGCACCCTCCCCTTTCCTGATCACCCCCGCGTGGATCCAATCAGGGATTCTCCATTGCCTTCGCCTCTAGGCCTGGGCCTGGGCCTGTCCAATCATGCTCCTGATATTCCCTTTCACTTATGGGTCTCTGGGCTGAAAAAGCCTTAGAGATAATCAAGTCTAGCACACTCATTTAATTTAATTTAATATTTATTTAATTGCCGTTTTTAATTTTTAGATCATCATCATTTGCTGTTATCTCTCCTTCCTCAACTGAACCCCTTCTTATTAAAAAAAAACAAGCAAACAAATTAAGCAAAACTAGCAGACAATGCCCTCAGATCAGATAAGCCTCCATCTTGCTAAGAGAACGAAGGTGATTTCATCATCATCCCTCAAGAACACAGATTAGTCATCATAGTTTCAGAGTACCAGAGATCTAGAGCTCATTTTATAGATAATAGTGACTAGCATTTATATGGTGCTTTAAGATTTGCCATACATTTTACAAATATCCCATTTGATCCTCCAAACAAGCCTGAAAGATAAGTGCTATTATTAAATCCATTGTTACATATGAGGAAACTGAGGCAAACAGAGGTTAAGTAGCTTGGCTAGGGTCTGAGGCAGGATTTGAATTCAGGACTTCCTGATTCCAAGACCAGTATTCTATTGAAAAGCCCAGAGAATTAAAGTGATTTGCCCATGGTCACAGTTAGCAAGTATCAGAGGTAGATTTTGAAAGCAGGGTTTCCTGGCTCCAATTCTAACATGCAATCTGTGATGTTACATTGCCTTTCAATTGTACTTTAGTGTCGTTTTCATTCACAGTCAATGTGTATAATGGTTTCCTGGTTATTCTTATTTCCCTCTGCATCAGTTCCTACAAATTTTTTTTCCCCATATTTTTCTGAGTTGCTCATGGCCTCCCTGTTATTCTTCACACAACATTCTCTTTTTTTTTTTTTGGTGAGGCAGTCAGGGTTAAGTGACTTGCCCAAGGTCACACAGCCAATAAGTGTTATGTATCTGAGATCAGATTTGAACTCAGGTCCTCCTGACTTCAGGGCTAGTGCTCTATCCATTGTGCAACCTAGCTGCCGCTCTTCTTTATACAAGACACTGTGTTTCCCGGATGGGTTCCTTTGCACAGCTGTTTGTCCCCCCTATGTCTGGAAGACAATTACCTTCTTATTTCAACTTCTCAGAATTTCTAGCTTCAGCCAGTCCCTAGTATACAAAAATATTCATAGCAGCTCTTTCTATGGTGGCAAAACATTAGAAATTGAGGGGATGTCCTTCAATTGAAGAAAGTTGTGATATATAATTATGATGGGATATTATTGTGCTATAAGAAATGACCAGCAGGAGGATTCCAGAAAAACCTGGGAATGCTTTCGTGAACTGATGAAAAGTGAGCAGAACCAGGAGAACATTGTACACAGTAATGGCAACGTTGTACAATGATTAACTAAGAATGGAAAGGATTCATGATGAAAAATGCTATCCACCTCCAAAGAAAGAACTGGTAGAGTCTGAATGCAAATTGAAGCATGCTACTTTTTACTTTATCTTTTTGTGGGGTTGTTTCTTTCTTTCTTTCTTTCTTTCTTTCTTTCTTTCTTTCTTTCTTTCTTTCTTTGGTTGTTTTTTTCTCTCTCTAGGGATATTCAGGCTGGGAATGCACAACAGTCAAAGAATGCATTGGACAGAAAACACATTGGTCTTCCCATCTCCTTCCCTGCTCCTCTCCAAATCCCATTCTTTAAGGCCAATCTCAAGGGTCACCTCCTTGAGGTCTTCTTCACTGCTTGTGAAGGAAGTCACCTAACTACAGTGAATCTCAGCTGGGTATTAGCTGCTACTCTGCAGTATTCCTTTTGTCTTTCCCTGCTTAACTCTGTTATACTCTTTATAGTGGTTGCTCTAAGCCTTCTCCTCTCTCATTAAATTCTCACCTTCACCTTCAGTCACCTTTCTTGCAGCAGAAAAACCCCACGTTACTGAGAAAATCAGGGTTATTGGTCCTGAGCCCTTTCATCTTGCATACCCCACACTTACATACCCGTCTACATCTTTGCCTCTCCATTGTCAATCCATCAACGCCCTGCCACCATCTTCTACTTTCTTCATCTTTGTTCCACAGGAATACTAATATCTTTGTTCTCATTATCACACACAAGTGTTTCATCTGGATAATATGTAGCTATGAAACTCTTCTGCATAATCCTAACCTCTTCCTTCAATGTCCCCTCCATCCTTGTTCTCATCACCAGTTACTCCACTCCCTTCCCAGGTCACCACCCCTGCTCCGGGCTCATTTTCTTCCCTTCAAAATTTTGTTCCTATCATTTCAACTCTTCAATCCCATTCCTTTACATCTTATTATCATTCATCCTTTTTCAAATCCCAGCCCAGGTTTACTCTCACCATCCACCTTCTCCACTACTACTTACATGCTGCTGAACACCAGTATTCATACTACCAGGCTGATGGGGTTTATGTTTTTAAAATATGTTATCTAATTCCAACTTTTTAATGTGATGCTCAGATGTGGGCAGAAGATAGTGATATAGCCACTCTTTTTACTCTAGACACTATGATTCTCTTATTTCTTCTCGACATAAATTTCCAACTTTTTTTAAAGTTCAAACTATAGTCCCCTGTGCAGTCAATGGTTGTCTTGAAGGTAGCAGAGATGGGGAAATGTAGACTGGCTTTTGATGATGTAATTCTCTCCAGCCGGGCTCTCTGCACATTGGCCCAAAGTCAGGCAATGTCATCTTGGCTTTGCACGATCCCTTTCACAGTGATAAATGACGTCTTTGGCAGTTCTACAGCTAAAAAACATTTCAAGCATCAGGTGTGGACAAATCACCAAGATCTTGGCAGGAAGTTCTGACAAAGGCAAGAATTAATTTAATTTCACTCAGATCCTCTATCTGAGACATCATCTTTCTGCACATACCTGTTACATGAAGCCTATCTTTTCACTGCTGGTGAGCCCCACCCTCTCTCATATGGGCAGGATGTTTCTGGGAGCTCAGAGACGTGTTCCACTGAGCCAGCCTCCAGCAAGCCTGTGTCTACACAGGCAAACTGAAGAGGCCAAATGGAGCAGTTACCTAAGGTAATTTGACAACCCTTATGAATCATTAGGGACAAATCCTTCAACCACATGGTTTCTCTCTATTCTCTGCTTTGAGGCATGTTTGTAATACCTCTTCTACCTTCCCATGTCTTAAAATCCTCACAGAATCATAGATTTAGAGCCAGAAAAGATCTTAAAGGCCATCTAGTTTAATAAATGGAGAAACTGAGGCCCAGAGAAATTAAGTGACTTGCCCAAAGTCACTCAAATGGTGGCAGAGGCAAGATTTGAGTCCAAGTCTTCTGATTCTAAATACAACGCTCTTTCCTGGGTAGCTAGGTGGTGCCATAATGCACAGAGTGCTGGGCCTGGAATCAAGAAGACTCATCTTCCTGAGTTCAACTCTGGCCACATACACTTACTAGCTGTGTGACCCTGGGCAAGTCACTTAACCCTGTTTGCTTCAGTCTCTTCATCTGTAAAATGAGCTAGACAAGAAACAACCAAACAATACTGCCTCCCCATTAGCTCAGGTCTCCCTTCCTCCACAAAATTTTCCATGACCATTCTAATCATCATTGGTCTTTCTCATATCCAGAAGACTTTGAGAGACAATGATAGGGCTCAGCATTTGAACTAGGTAGATCTGAGTTCAAATGCTGCTTCAGACATTTGCCAGCTGTGACTTCTCTGACCCTCCTTCCTAATGTATAAAATGAGGAGCTGGCACAGATAGCTTCTGAGGTCTCTTCCAGCTCTAAGGCTATGATCCTCTCCTGCACTCCTCTGTGCTGTGTTCTAAGGTCCAGTCCTCCTCACTAGTCAGAGTAGGAGCTCCCTGAATGCAGGGACTGGGGCTGAGTTTTTCCTCTTTCTCCCAGGGCATGACCTCTCCTTCCTTTGTCTGGCAGATAACAAGGGTAGCACTGGGCTGAGCACTGTAAGGAGCTCAAGAAAAGATGTGTTAATTAACTCAGAGGACTGACTAATACAATTAACAGCTTCTTTTCTCCACTGGGAGTTTCCCCAGACTCAGTGAGTTAGACCAGAGTTTCTCGAACTTAAAAGTACCTAAGGGAAAATACAGACTCACTTATTAACCAGAGAGAGGTAAGTTTCAGATGCATGAAGGTGCATCCTATTTGGACACAGTGGAATGTAGACATTTATTTTATTTTCATTCATTCAAAGAGCATTTAGTAATCACCTAGTGTGTGAAAGGCATTGTGCTAGGCACTGAAGATATGAAGACAGAATGAAAAGCTGTCCTGCTCATCTGGGTCATAATCTCCTGTTTGGATCTTCCATTCATTAAATGTTAGGATTTCTACAAGGAATCAGAGAAAGGAAACTCGAGGATGTCTGTCTGGTCAGCTATTAGAAATGTGGATTTAATACGGGAGAAAGCAGCAACTATTGGCTATACTGAGTACCAGATTTAGATTTGGAAGGGGCATACTGGTCATCTAGTCCATCTTGTTTATCCCCTCCTCTAGGTCTAACTGATTTGTCCAAGGTCATATAAGTAGTAAATAGCGGAGCTGGTATGACAATTTAGGTATTATGACTTCAAAACCAGTTTTCTTTACAATAAATCTTGAGTGAGTTGTACCATGGTGGTGTGATACAGTAGAAAAAGTCTTTGATTAGAAATCTGGTTATATTCTAATTCTAAACAGAACATCAACTCAATGTGTGATCCTAGACAAGTTATTTCTTTCTAAGCCTGTGTTCCCACCTCTGTAAAATGAAAGTATTCAACTGGATGATCTCTAAAGAACCTTTCCAACTCCAGCATCTAATGTTCTGGCTCTGAGGACTGTTTCGCATCTCTGTCAATTTGTGGTCTTCTCGTTAGAGTGCTATCGGTATTTCCTGACAATACCGATAGCACTCTAGTTTTTAAAGATGCTTGGGAACATGCCTAATCTGAGAGGCCTCTCTTAAACCTTCCCTCAATAGGACAAAATGAGACATAATCCTGGTTTGAAAGGATGATAGTCTTACCCTGGAAGGCACTTCTAAGATGCACTAATACAGAAATATAAAGTGTGGACCCCGCCCATTTGGGTGAGGTTCATAGTCAGAATCAAGGTCTAGAGCAACTGACAGAAACCTCTGCAGATGGCTTTCCCTCTCTTTCAAGTCAAATTTTGAAATATCTCTAGGATTCCCCTCCTGGCTGTGCTCTGACTTTCCATGCCTCTGCTGCAATCTCACGCTGGAAACTTCCTCAGCTCCTGAAGCCTCCTCACCTGGAAGATCCACCTGCCCTGCCTATCCCCTTCTCTCATTATTGAATTCCTCTCAGAGCCGCCATTTTGGAGAGGGTCCTAGGGTAGCTAACCCTCATTCCCCTCCCAGTTGTGATTCCGACTTTCTGAATTTCAGCACCACACCCCCATAGGTGCCCTCATCCTCTCCCCCTCCCACTTGCAGTTTCCTTTGTGTTTAGTCTTCCTCCATTAGGTAAATTCCTTGAGGACAAGAACTGTCTTTTTTCTTTTTTTGCTTGTCTTTGTATCTCTCCCTCCCCTCCCCCAGAGCTTAGTGCAATGTCTAGCACACAACACGCACTTAATAAATACTTCTTGTCTTGTTCAGCCCTTCTAGCTCCTCACTGTCTGAGAACTGAGCCACAGAATCTTTGGCTCTTAGAAGGGCCTTCAGGGGTCATCTAGTCTACCCTAGATCCAAGCAGGAATTTTATCTACTGTATCCCTGACAAGGACCCACGTAGGATCTGTTTGAAGACCTCTAGTCATGGTGAACTTTACTTTTTCTTAACACTTAATCATAAGGAAATATTTTCTTTATATCAAAGTAAAATCGTTCAGCATCTGTCCCCCATGCTCTTAATTCTGCCTTCTGGAAACAAGCAAAATAAGTCTAATTACTTTACCAAATGACAGATTTTTTCTTTTCTAGACTGACTATCTTTAGGTCCTTTTAATGATTCTTATATGCTGACGATTCTCAAATTGTTGTCTACAAACCTATAGGAGTTCCCAAAACCCTTTCAGAGATTAAAACCATTTTTTTTAACAAAACTGAGACATTTTAATTTCTAATATGGTAAATACCAATAGATATAATCCCCATAAATAAAAAGGGGAGGAATCCTCAATAACTGTTATGATTCCTGAGACAGAAAGGTGGAGAACCTCTGTTATATAATATGATATCTAGTCCTCTTACTCTTCAGATCAGTGACCAGATTTGCCTGGTTAATGTCTAGTAGGAACATATCCCTCTTTGCCAGGCAGAGAGGGTACTAGAGTCTCAATGGAGATAGTAGATGATGGCATCAAAGGGAATTTTAGGACCTGAGCTCCCCATGAAGGGAGACCCCATGGAGATGGAGTACCTGTCCTTACTCTTGAAGTTCTCCAGACCAGAGGGACTGTGAAGGGCTTTAGGAAGACATAGACTGGCATTAGTAAAAGTTTCCAGGTGTGTCTTTATTCAGCACAAGCCAAGAACTGTTTGGGGCCTGTTCTGAGGTCTGTGGTGAAAAACTGGGATGGAGACAGGTGAATTTCCCAGTGAAACACCCTTTTCTTTCTCCCTTCAATGACTTATCTAATTAACATCTAATGTATCCACCTAGAAACTAGTGGAAAACAAAAGCCTTCCTTAGGTTTGTGACTTGAAAACATGCCTCACCCAGTGATGAGGGTGGATTAGACCAGATGTAAACTGAACCAAACAGAGGTCAGAGGTCAGAGATCAGAAGAGCATGCAAGTTCATTGAGAGTAAAGGTTGTTACCTTCATAGTACTATATCCCCAGCCCCCAACACAGTGCCTAGCATATAGTAGGTGCTTAAAAAAAGCTGGTTGACTGATTGATTGATCTCTACCAACTAAGACTGCAATTGAGTAATTTCCTTTCTCCAGTCAACAGGAAGGAAGTCTTAGAATCATTGAACACAGAAAGTCAGTACTGGAAGGAGCATTTAAATTCCTCTGCAGCCTAATTCCAAACTACCTTTCCAGTTTTATTGTACAAGATCCTCCTCCTACTCTTTCTTGTCTAGTCTAAGTGACCTCTCTCTTCCTTACATGCCACAATCCATTTTCTGGCTCTCTGCTTTTACACAAGCTGTACCCCAAGCCCTCAATATACCCAGCCTTAGTATCAATGTCTTAGAATCTCTAGTTTCCTTCAAAGTTCAATTAAGCACAACCTTCTACATGAGGCTTTTACTGACAACTGTACCCACCCCACTCCATCCATTTCTTAGGGCCTAAAAAATTTGTGTTTATTTTATATACTTCTATATACACAGTATAAATGTGTATATAATAGGGGACAGGCTGATGAAGACCCAATGCTTAAGGTTAGTGCTGTTCCTTCTGCATTATTTTAGTCCATCACTGAAGTAGGTGAGATGACTTCTTCTACCGAGGTAAGAGTCTATGGGATAACAAAAAGGAGTTTTCCAGTTGGCTCAGCTGGAAGGACTGAGGACAGCTACAAGTGAATTTGTATTTAGAAGGATCAATATGCCCCTCCCTCAGTTCTTTCCCTTTTTGCTCTTCTCTTTCCCCAGCCAACATCTGAGTGAAAAAGATTGCTTGGGATGTGCAGAGTGGGTGAGGGGCAAGATGCCCTACCTCCCAACCAGCTTTGAGGTGGTCCCAAAGGAATGGAAGCTGTTTCTTTTATCTCTTTGTGTTCATTCTTTCCCAATCTTAGGGGAATGAGTATCTGAAAATGAAGTTGACTAGGTTATGACCCCGTGAGCTTCAAAAGGTCAAAAGAGACACCCAATGCTTCCTCAATAACCTCAGTGGTAGAGACCGCTGGAGCCAATAGAGATAGGAGTCTGGTGAGGAGCCAGGCCTGAGGAGTGACCTCTTGAGACTGCCAAGCAGTGTGGGAGCTGGCCACCAAAACATCACCTCCTTCAAGGAACTAATTCAGCTGAGTAAGGGAAGGACTCAGCTCTGCCATACACAGAAATGGACTTGGAAGGGGAATCCAACAGAGCAGAAAAGAGCTCCTGGGACCAGGAAGTGCTCCTTATGTCCCCTATATAAGCGCCTCATTTTTATGCTTTAAGTTTCAACCCACTATCCCCAAGAACTGAGGGTGCTCCCGGATTTGGGAATTTTTTTTTAAACTTCTGTGCTTACTAGATTAACATCCCTTTGTAAAAGCTAACTGGTTATCAACTGGTTAATCCATATATAGGAGGCACACTGGATGGGGCTTATGAAAGACATTTTCAGAAAGCACAATCTCCAGGCTTCCTTATAGGACCTCAACAGGAGTCAGAATAGCAGCATCTCCTTGGGGCCCAACCTACCCCAAGTTAAAGTGGGAGGTTGGGAGAATGAGCCCAGAGTGGGCAGACATGCATATGCTTACATACATATATAGGATGGAGAGAGACAGAGGGAGACAAAGAGAGGGAGAGAGAAAGAGAGAGAGACACGGAGAGACAGAGACAGAAAGAGAGACACAGGGAGAGACAGGGGCACAGAGAGAGAGAGAGAGAGAGATACACAGAGACAGAGAGACAGTGACAGAAAGAGATAGAGAGACCGAGAAACGGGGAGTGGTGTAGTAGATGGAGATGGAAAGCTAGCCTTTAAACCAAGAAAACCTGAGTTCTGTTACTGGTTACATGACCCTGAGTAACTCACAACCTTTCAGTGCCTTAGGCGACTTTCTAAAACACTAAATTGCAGAGAGGGTACCAACCAGTAAAGGTAGAGGGAGCTGCCAATACCTGTGAAATCCCGGGTCTAGGCTCTATCCCTCCATTTACATATGTTCATGTTGTCTCCCCCAAAAGAATATAAACTCCTTGAAGACAGGGATTCTTTCATTTCAGTGTTTATATCTCTACTTCCTAGCTTAGTGCAAGGCCCATATTAGGAGTTTGATAAATAGCTGTGTGCTGATTGATTTTTCATTGATAGAATACAGAGTGTGGAATTTCAAGGCTGGAAGGTGCCTTAGAATACAAAATGCAGACTGTCTAGTCAGTAGTTTGCCAGGCCCAGCCACCCATCTGCATTTTAAAGATATATATATGTGGGCTTTTCCAGTTAAAATAAACATAAAAGTCCCTGCCTGTCTGTTTGATACCTCACTGAAAGGAAAATCCCTTACTAACAACAATGAATCAGGAGCCTGAGGGGAATAGCTTGCAGGTCCAGAGGTCTCAGACACTTCCTACCCACCCCCAAAGTACAAACCCTGCACTGGGGTGCCAGGCTTTTCTTGCCTTCCAAGGTGATAATGAGCTAATCAGATATAATCTCATCGTGCTAATGGGCCAAAAGAGAGAGCTAGAGGAGCTCCTCCTGGCTCGACTTTCAATTTCTCCATCTCTATGAGGTTAAAGCAGAGGCCTTCTGGAGAGGGTAAATAAATGTCAGTTCATCTTTCTATTATACTGCATTCAATTGTGTAAATTAAATAAAATAATAAAAGTCTATTCACCAGGACAGATGAAGCTCATGTAAACTTACTGGCATCCAATTAATAGATGCATATGCTCAGTCACAAATATATTATGATTATGATGATAATAATATCAAAATAATCACTTGTATTTATATAGCGCTTCAAGGCTTACAAATGCTTTGCCTACGTTATTTCATTTGATTCTCACAACAACCCAGTGAGGTAGATGCTATGATTGTCATACCCATTTTCCAGAAGAAGAAACTGAGACTCAGGAGAGGTTTCATGACTTGCTTGGGGTCGCCAATTTAGTAAGTGTTTGAGACAGAATTCCAAGTCTGTGCTCTCTTCACTATTCCAAGCTGACAATAATATCACTACTACTACTACTATGACTAGTACTACTACTACTACTACTACTACTAAATAATAATAATAATAATAATAGAGTTTGAAAAGTTGTAACACACAAAAAAATTATCTCCAGAAAGATTACTCTCTCCATGTTAAAAGGTTGTGGATTGCTGGTCTACCCTCATCTTCTCATTTTACAGACACTAAAACTGAGGCCCAAGAAAGTAAGGAGACTTTCCCCACTTTGGTTCTGTTGTTTCTAATTATTTAATTAATAGCAATTAACTAAGCACCTCTAGACTCTAGGTGCCCAATTTGGCACTCAGTCATTTTATGGGTGAGGAAAAGGGTCAGGAGCAGGTAGGTGTAGGACCTGCCTTTGGGGAACCCATAGTCTGGAAGAGACGGACTAGCGGTAGACCATGTACCTGCCCTCAAGGAACTCACACTCTACTGAATGGAGAACAAAGGGAGGGGGCAAAAGAGGTGGATTGGGCAATATCCTTAGGAAACTCCCAGTCGCTGGGAAACAGAGAAGGCTCAGATGTATGCCCTGTCCTCAGAAAGCTCACTGACTTAAGGAGACAGAGAAGGCAAGGGGTAGAACTGGTCTTTGCCCCTGAGAGTGCTGGTAGGGGACATGGAAGAAATAAACCTGTTGACAAACTAACCAATGATGGTAGAAAAACATTGTTTGTGGAGAGGGGGGAAGATTGGCCAGAGGGCAAAGGGAGGAGGGGACATTTCCATCACCTATTTAAAGGGACAGGATGACTGTCTATGAGCTGTTGCCCTCTATACCTGAGCACCAAGCCCCAAGGGGCAGCCAACCTTCCACACGTCATCCAGGTGATTCGGTGTATATGGCTCCATTTCAGTACCCTGGAGATGGGATAAAGAATCACAGAGATACTGACTCTCAGAGCTGGGAAGGACTAACATCTTGCCTTCTCTCTCTCATCTCTTGTAGCCAATCATTTGCATTACACTGTGGTTTCTAACTCCCCAGCATCTCTCATGTCCCTATTTCTCTCCTTGATTTCACTGAACCCTCATTCAACCTGTCATCTCCTCTCATCTGGACTTGTACCTGTTAAAGAGCACTGGATTTGAAGGACCTGTGTTGGAATCCTGTCTCTGCCACTTCATTGTGTGACCTTGAGGAAATCACTTAACTTCTCTGGGTCTCAGTTTTGTCCCCTGTAAAATCAGAGTCGGACCAGATTGTGTCTAAAGTCCCTTCCAGCCTTAAATCTATGAGCCTGTGACTATTGTAATAATATTCCCTGCCTCTGATTTCTCTCCCCCATCTCACCCACCATCGATTCCAGTCCAAAAGACCACATCATTCCCTCCTTTAAAAAACACCCATTGCTTACTAAATAAGGATTAAACTGATCCAGACATTTTAGGTTTTCCACAGTTTTATTCCAATCTGCCTTTTTCACTTGCTTTCACAATCAAACTGAATTTCATTCTGTCTCTCATATTAACGAGGCAGCTAGGTGGCAAAGCAGATAGAGTGCTGGGTCTGAAGCCAGCAAGACTCATCTTCCTGAGTTCAGATCTGGCTTCACACACTTACTAGCTGTGTGACCCTGGGCAAGTCACTTAATCCTGTTTGCCTTGATTTCCTCATCTGTAAAATGAGCTGGAGAAGGAAATCGCCAACCACTCCAGTATCTTTGCCTAGAAAACCTCAAATAGGGTCAGGAAGAGTCAGACGCAACAAAACAACAACCAATCTCATTCTCATGCAGCCCTCTAGCATTTCCAAGTCTTTGCCACATTGCCCTACCTGCCTGCTTCCTTCCCCTCCCTGAGCCTAAAATGGACTTCCCTTCTACCTCTGTGGAAGTTCCTCCATTTAAGATACAACCTGAGTGCAAATCTTCCACAAAGCCTTCCCTGATCTCCCCAACTGGAAGAGTGTTAGTAAGTGTTTGAGACAGAATTCCAAGTCTGTGCTCTCTCCACTGTTCCAAGCTGACAATAATATTGCTACTACTACTACTACTACTACTACTACTAATAATAATAATATTTTCTTCAATTTTTAAAAATCATGCTTGCCTGTCCCCTCTCTTCTTTGCCGTTGTCCCAGTTCTCCCTTATATTGTAGTTATTCCCACTGATATTTTCCTCACTATCGACTTGTAAGCTCTTTGAGGGCAGGGTCTGTATACCCTCTATCTTTCTATTGCCTGCACTGAACATAACAGGGCTCTATATAGTAGATGCTTAAGAAATCTTCAGCAAATCTAGAGAATGTCTGGTCCAGCAGGAAACAAGGGTCCTCTCCTGACTGGTACTACCCAGCCTTCCCTGGCAGTAAGTGTAAAAACATTGCTGGAGTCTTCCTGGATGAGACGAATCTTCCTGGGCTCAGAAGACCAGTGCCATGAGGAGAATCCAGTCTTGGAGAGAGTTTGTAAGGTATTTCCCTAGATAAGCCCAGTGCCCGCTAGAAGAGTGAAACCTGACACCTTTTCTTATGAATCTGATATGGCCTCCTTCCCGCCTACACCAAAGAGAATGAATGTCCCACTTTGGGTTCTGTGGAAGACAGGGGAAGGGACCATGTGGGTTGAATTGGCTAGGGCCAGGCTACCCACAAAACCTCCACCATCTGGTTTTGGAGTCATCTCAGCCCTTGTGGTGGGGTGGGATGGGGCAGGCCAGGAGAGCAAGTTCCATCTACACGCTGTAGACAAACCCATTCCCTTGCTCAGAAATCTCAGAGATCTCAACTATGTTTGAAATATGGAGCTGAGCCCAGCCAGCAACTGAGAAGCCAGCAATTCCCTAGGAAAATTTCCCTGGCCTCTCAGCACTTCCCAGAAGCAGCGTTGCCAAGTCTGTGGCTCTATTCTCCATGGGTTAGGGAGAGAAGGGGAGTCAGAAGAACAGAACTGAGCATCCTCAGTCCTGCCCTCATGAAGCTTATAGTCTAAGAGACTCAGAAGAGGACAGACCCTTCTGGTAGGTGGGGCAGGGCAAGGAGAGGGTTAGAGAACATTGTCTTTTCAAGTATCCAACTGTTTGTGCAGTGAAATCAGGTCTAAACAGAAAGAACTGGGACTGGAGGCAAAGGACTTTAGCTCAAATGCATCCGCTTTGCTAATCCAGGTCACCTCGGGCCACTCACCTACCTCTTTGAGCCTTGCTTTCCTCCTCTGTTAAATGGAGAGGGTGAAGTTGGACTAAGTGCCCTCTGTGCTAAATTTCATATACTATGTGAAGTAAGTGATAGAAGACTCAGTATTCCTGCCTATTGTGTACCCCTCCTGGAGGGCACTGCCTATTCCTAGGTAACAGTCAAAGACTGAGACTTCTAGTCGACAGGTCAGCTAGGTGGTGCAGTGGATTGAGCACTGGGTCTGGAGTAAGGAAGACCTGAGTTCAAATCTGACCTCAAACACTTGATAGCTGTGTGACCCTGGGCAAGTCATTTAACTGTTTGCCTCAGTTTCCTCTTCTATAAAACAAGTTGGAGAAGGAAAAGGCAAACCACTGCACAGTCTTTGCCAAGAAAAAACCCCAGATGGGGTCACAAAGAGTCAAACATGACTGCAAAATGACTCAACAGCCAGTTAATATAGTGAATATAGTACGCTGGACATAGATTCAGGAAAACCTGAGTTTAAATTCTGCCTCAGGCATGTAAAAGCTGTGTGTCCCCCTGGACAAGTCACTTAACTTTTCCAAGCCTCAGTTTCTTTATTTGTAAAATGAAGGGATTAGACTCAATGGTCTCTAAGATTCTTTCAAACTATAGATATAAGATCTTATCCTATGACTGTCAGAGACCCATTTACCCAGAGGCAGAGAAGAAGGTATACGTGGGCTAAGACCTATGTGGTTCTCTAAGTTCCTGTAAGGAATGCCAGGCCATGCAGATGCCCTCCAGGTCCCCTGACTTGGCAATTGAATTGCCATGAAAATGAGCCATAGGCCCCCTTTGGTGGAAAGTAGCCAAGGTTGGGCAATTTTAAGTCCTATTCCTCTGTGCCTGAAGCCCCAGGGGCAGTTCTCACAACCTGTTTAAAGATGCCTCCTCCTCCTCCCCTTCTCCCACCCTTTTACTTCCCACACTGAGACAATTTCTCAGGCCACCCAAGGATTCAACCCACTTTGTAGCAGCATGTTGTATCATCAATAACCCTGGTCTTAGAGTCAGGAAGCCTGGATTCAGGATATAGTTCAGCCACATATTCTCTGTGTGACTGTATACAAATTCACTTAACCTCTCCAGGATTCAGTGTTCTCTCTAAAAGTCCCATGCCAAGAAAATCCCAGCAATTACCTGCAAATGCCATGTTTGTGAATGTGTGTATTTTCAGTTTCACAAACATCAATGTAGCCCTTTCTTGGGTCATACTCTTCTATCTAGGACTCCAATGGTTATTGTCTATTATGATTCATTAGTATCTCAAATGAGGGAAGCCATTCAATGTAAAATTTCACCTTTGAGTGGGTTGCCAGAGCACTGAGAAATTAAGGGATTTGTCCAGGGTCACACAGTCAGTGTGTGTCAGAAGCAGGACTTGAACTCAGGTCTTCCTGGTTCTAAGACTAGCACTCAATCAACTACACCATCACCACACAGCCTCTTGTTGACCATAATTTGCTCATAAACTTCCAGAATGTCTGTAAAGTGCCCTGAGACACCTTACAGTGCCCCTCTTTAGCCAAAAAGGAAACAGAGACCTAGAGAGAAGAGATTAACCTAAGATTATAGAGTGACTCAGTGGTAAGGCTGGGACACAAACCCAGACCTTTTCCTTCTAAGCTTTGTGCTTTTTATTCTGTCAAATAATGAGCATTAAAACCTATGGGCAAAAAAAAAAAACAACCTGAAACAAAACAAAAGAAAAAAAAAACAACCTATGGGCCACAGACCCTGGAGGGTTATGGAATTGTTGCAAACTTAAGTGACTGCATATAATAAATAAGCAAATATACTTTCTGCAAACTGAATTAACAATACATCTAGAATATACACATATCACCATTTTTAAAAAGCATGTGGTTGCTACTGGGACTAATAAAATACAAAATCATTTAAAAGAAATGCTGAATTCACTGAACCTTTTGGTCATTACATTTGCTGCCACATTCGTAATCTAACATTGCAGTTCCCAAGGTGCCACATGGGGAAGAAAGAATGCCGCTGAAACCTACCTACAAGGAAAGATAGGAAGAGAGGTTAGAGCAGTCTAAGGGCACACAGTGGAGGGCCATGCAGGAGGCAAAAGAGCTTTTAGCATGGTGAGGGATCCACTCACAAGATATCTGGAAGAGGAGACTGTAGGAAAGACTTACCAAAACAAACAAATAAACCAAAAACAACTCAGACGTTATCATACCCCAAAAAGCCGGCCAAGATCTATCAATCACTACTGATCTACATACTCACCTATATTCCCACCTCTACAAAATGTTTACGAGAATAATCTACATGTTTCAAAGGCTTCTTTGATGAAGAAGGAAATAGGAAAGAGGGCAGGCTTATACAAATGATATTGTATAACAGCCCACACCTTTATGCAATGGAGTGAAAGGTTTAAATAACAGGATCCCACTGGCTTGTTCGTTGACTATGAAAACAAGCATTTATCATCTAGGGCAAACACTTTCTCAAAGACTCTCCTCTGGCAAAGGGTCTCCCAGATACATGTCAAAATCATAAATGATTCCTTAAGATATCCAACGACAGAGATAACTTTGTTCAACAGCCCTGTGATGCTGAATATCAAGAAAGCAAACAGGAGTGTGGACGCTCTCACTGAAGGTGTTTGTCACCATCAATGGGAGTATCCACCAGAAAGTCAAAATGAAAGAGAAGTTCCTTAGGGAATATAGATTTAGAGTGGGATGGGACCTTCAAAGTTAAATCTAACCCCCTCATTTTATAGATCAGGAAACTGAGGCCCAAAGTGGTTAAATGACTTGGCCAGGTCACATAGCTAGGTCCAAGTATCAGAGCTAATATTCAAACCCAAGTCTTGCTCACTACAAGGCCAATGCTCTCTATTCACCACACCATACTACCACTGAGGGGTGGAAAGGTCCTCGAGATGCTCTTGTCTGTACGTTGTGTTGTGGTAGTTGCATCAAGCCCTGCCACATTGAAAAGCCTTTTCTATAAGGTCCATAATCACTGATAAGTTTTGCTAACCATCCACATAGGAAAAATCAAGTGGATGAAGAATATCTATTGTCTAGGCAACTTGTTGGTTGCATAATCTATGAAGGCCAATGTTGTCATTCATTTTTTAAGCATATCTGACTCTCGTGACCTCTTTGGGTTTTTTTTTTTTTGGCAAAGATACTAGAGTGGTTTGCCATTTCCTTCTCCATCTCATTTTACAAATGAGGAAACTGATGCAAATAGAGTTAAGTGACTTTTCTAGGTCTTCCTGACTTCAGGCCCCTGGACACGCTATCCACTGAGCCACCTAGCTGTCCCTCAGAGGTCAATGAACCAGACCCAACATTGAACAAGAAAAGGAAAACTATTCAGTCAACAAGTCAATAAACATTTATTAAATGTCAGACACTGTGCTAAGTGATAAGCATACAAAAAAGGATGAAACCGTCCTTGCTCTCAAGGAGTTCACAATCTAATTAATTGTTTAAGTTACCTTTGGGAAATTCCACCCTTCTTTTCAAGACTCCAAGATTCTCTCTGAAGGGCCCTCCTTTTATTTTTTAAAGACTATGTTTCTTCTGATGATGTTGTTTGGCTAAATATCATGAAATTCTACAGTCTCTAAAGAGGTGAATTTGAGGACCACTTAAAGGACGATGGAAATAGGTGTGATGAGCGTGAACAGATGAGGCCTTGTGTGGCAGAAGGATGTCAGCCAAACAATGTCTGATTAGAAAAAAACATGGGCAGGTCCCATGGTGACAGCAACGGATAACTGAAAAACAGCCTGTAAACTCTGTTAACCATTCTTTGTTGTACTCCTCTCCTGGCTCAACTCTTATCTCTCCAGACTTTTCCACCTACTTGTCAGTATCTTGCTCACCCTGGGGATCCTGCTGTCCCTGGAGCCCCTCCTCTGAGTAGTGAGGTCCACCACTGGACTGAGGACCACCACCCTTTTCATCAATTGCCCAGGACATTCATGTTCACTTCCCTCTTAGATTCTTTCCTGATTATCTGAACTTTCTACCATGTCTTGTTCAGTCATTTTTCAGTTGAGTCCAACTCTTTGTGACCCCATTTAGACTTTTCTTGGCAAAGATACTGAGTGTTTTGCAGCTCATTTTACAGATGAGGAAATGGAGGAAAACAGGGCTGAGTGACTTGCCCAGGGTCACACAGCTATTAAGTGTCTGCGGCCAGATTTGAACCCAGGAAAATGAGTCTTCCTGACTCCAAGCCCAGTGTTCTACCCACTGTCACGTAGCTACCCCTATCCCAACCTGGGAACTCCTAACCCCCACCATTTCCAGTTTCTTTTTATGTATTGTCTTCCTCCATAATAATATAAGCTTTTGATGGGTAGAGACCATGTTTTCTGCTTGTATTTGTTGTATTACCTCCGTTTATTAAAGTGTCTGATAGTAACAGGAGCATTATTCTATGACCAACTTTAATACACTTAGCTCTCCTCAGCAATGCAATGATCTAAGATAATTCCAAAAGACTCATGATGGAAAATGCTATCCACAGCCAGAGAAAGAGCTATGGAGTCTGAATGCACATAGAAGCACAGTATTTTCTCTCTCTCTCTCTCTCTCTTCTCTCTCTCTCTCTCTCTCTCTCTCTCTCTCTCGTCTCTTGTTTCTTCTTTCTCATGGTTTTCCCCTTCGGTTGTAATTCTTCTTTACAATATGACTAATGCGGAAATGTGTTTAATGTGATTGTACATGTAGAGCCTATATCAGATTGCACACTGTCTTGGGGAGGGGACAGGGAAATGCAGGAGGAGGAGAAAATTTAGAACTCAAAATCTTATACAAGTTAATGTTGAAAACTAATAACAAATAAATAAAATTATTAAAAAACAGAAAAATGTCTAACATATAGTATAATTGCTTAGTAGATGTTCTAGGTAACCATACAATGTTGAGACCTAGAGGAACCCCCAGCCCCACCCCAGTACAGGTGGAGCTCTTGTGGAAGATTTATGGGAGGATATAAACAAAGAGGAAACAGGGCAGGTATGTGTGGGCTAGCTAATCTGCATATGTGTATTATTAGACATAATACCCACATAGATGGGATTCGTCAAAGTATCAAAGCAAGTGTTTCCTTAAGCAGCAAATACTAATGGCATAACTGCTATCATATGGGGTGTCTAAATGTTTTTGACATTAGAAAGGGGTCCTCATGCTAAAACCACTGTCTCCATGAAACCTCGAGCTTTTCTAAGCATCTTCTCCTATCAAGTTTCTGGATAGGAGAAAATTGTCATTCTCCTTCCTCTGTGAAAAGTACAATAAAAAATCAAACATCTGTACTCTTCCCTCAATGTTAAGTAAACAAAGGGAGTAGTTTTCTGGGATGGGAGAGAATCATGGAGACACAAGGCCGGGGAAGTCTTTTCAGCATGAATTTGGGGTAACATCCCTCCTGTTGACATAAGCAGACATCCGTCCTTAGCAAATGGCTTCCAACAATGGCTCTTGTGGAAAAATGTTTCCTACAGCAGTTACCATTTGTGGCCCCCAGTCAATGTTGTTCTCAGTGGAGATACTCTTGCTTCCTGGAATAACCCATAGTCGGTCTCTGTGGCAGCCCTCAGCAGTAACCCTGGCGATGCATAGATCTTCCCAGGAAGAGCTCACCAAGGGAAGAATTTGCATGAGGTGAGCAGTGATGCAGTACAATGCCGTAGAAAAAAGTCCTAGCACTAGGGTCAGATAATCTGAGTTCAAATCCTACCTTGCCATTCATTTTAGTCATCGGGACATATGACATTAATAATACTAACACCTAGTACCACAAAAGTCTTCTTCCTCCAGTTATGCTTCGTCATCCTCCATTGCTTTTGCTCCAGATGAAAAACTTCCCATTTATAACTGTGGAACCTTCTTGCAGCTGCTCAGGCCTGCGAGTCAGAGGAGCTGAAGTAGCTTTTCTATCTTTGTGAAGACTCCATATTTCAGCCCTGGACTTCAGCCGACCCCAAGTTTCTTGCTTCTCTTCTTGGTGCCCATCCAGAGAACTGCCTTTGGACCCCCATAACTTCCACCTTTCACCTCTTACCAACCCATCCCTGAACCCCATCCTCAAGGCCCCAACTCCGATCACCTTCTTGTTCCTTGAGCCTGGTTGATTCCTTGGACTTAGAGATCTGTTACTCACCATCCTCAATTATCTTTCCCCTTTGGTAGACCTGGCAGCTCTTTCCAAACACTCATTTCTGTCTTTCCTTCTCACCCCATCACCATGTTCTTAAGAGAGTGTTTTCCAAAGCTGATTCACAAAGGAAAAGAGAATAAACAAATCCAGAAACAACCCACCAGGCTAAGGTGACTAGAAGCATGTGGACCAGACAACAGACCAGCGTCAGATTACTGGGCCACTAAGCTTTCTTATCTGATCCTTAGCTAAGGTGCTGGCCTTGTCCATCCTGCCTTTCCCCTCCCCACAAGGTGCAGTGAAGCTAGCTGGCTTATGATTTCAGACAACAGTGATGTCTTTATCCCCTGAAGAGCCTCCAACTCCCCAAACACGCACACACACATTTTGGGGATATGCAGCAAGAATACATATTGTCTATTGAAGGAAGGCCACTGGCTCTGTTAATTAACAAGAGAAAATTGTAAAAGGTTATCAGAGACCTCAAAGACTCCATAAAACCTCAGGTTTATGGACAATACTGTCCTTCTGTGAGAGAGACTGTTAGCTTGCTCAGAAAAATAGTATAAATAAATCTGTATCTGGAAAGATAGACTTGTATAAAGAAGGTTGTACGCTCTGTGTGTGTGTGTGTGTGTGTGTGTGTGTGTGTGTGTTCTTGAATGTGGATATGGGAATTCATACAACATTTCATTTGAGAGGCAGAATGTTAGAACAGAATGGAATATATTATAATAGAGTCAGGAAGGCCCTGGGTTCAAATTCTGCTCCAGGAACATCTATCTGCATGACCCCCAGAAAGTCAGTTAGCTTCTCGATTTACTTATCTGACAAATGCAAATGGCAGTAGCTCCCTTCCTCAGAGTTACTGTGCGGATTAAAGGAGATACTTATATAGACATTTATGTAAACCTTAAAACATCACGCAAGTGTCAGCTATTGTTATTATTTAGATTGTTCTGAAGTCCCTCACTTAGGTAATAAATTCCACGATGTTAGAAACATCCATCAAATAGAGTGCTTTCTGGGGATGGGATCTTGTGTGAAGGATCCAGCCATGTGCCTTAGCCCTTGCTTGCTGAAGATGGCTTCTGGAGTCAACTACTCACTTCAGTACTTTTTTTTCACCTTTCCCTAGTTTCTAAATCTTCTTTATCTGTGGACCCCAAGCCAAGACCCTGAGCTTCCTGGGACTTCCTGGCCTTGTATTGGTGGAGGACCCTGGGCTTAGAGATCTCCCATACCTGAACCTGTATTTGCTCCCTCTATCTCTTCTCCCCCACTATCTATACTCACCCCAGACTTCAAGAGCATACTTCACAGATTTTGTTCAGATGGAAGAAGAGACTACGTAAATTCAGAACTAACACACCAAACAGATCATCAAATGTGTTTAGTCCTTGTCATTTAAGCTCATAGAATCAATCATTAAGCTACAGGCAGACAGGACGTAGAAGGAATGGCAGACACTATTTATTCCCAGTTAATCCTTAGCTAAAGTTCCTTTGACCCAGATTGGCCCATCATGATCTTTTCTAGACTGGGGATGCCTGGCTCTTTCAAAGGTCTCAGTGAAAATGGCATTTTTAGCCTCAGAACAGTGGAGGATCTAGATTAGAGAGGGATAAGGATTAAGTTGGTGGGAGGAAATGGGACAATCTAAGGACATCTTGGCCTTGGGTTTTTGGCAGAGCCTCGCCTCTCATGGAGGTCTTACCAATCACCCTGACTTGTTTCACTTATGGGATGCATTGAATGGTAGAGGTCCTCATCACTGGAGCTCTTCAAGAACACTAGGAACCTTGGAATGGAAATTCCTCCCTCTAGTATGGTTTGGAAAAGAAGCCTGTTTCTTCTTCTTCCAATGCTGAAGTCATCTTTTTTCTATGGGGTTAGAGTGGTAATTATTAGATACAACCAGGAACTGGGATAACCTATACCTCAGAGCAATCCCATGCCTTCAATCAATCATCTAGTCAGTTAAGTGTTAAGTGACTACTAGGGGTCAACATTGTGCTTCACATTGGAGATATAAAAACAAAAATGAAACAATATCTGCCCTCAGAAAGCTTACATTCAATCAGACTTTACAGGTCCTGTGGCCATACTTCTTCCTACATAATCGCTTGTCATTTAACTTTAAACCCCTAAGGAAATATAAGGATAGAAAAAGAACAAACATTTATTAAGCCCCTACTATGTTGCAGGGACTATGCTAACACTTTACAAATATAATCTCATTTGATCCTAACAACTCCAGAAGGTAGGTATGATTATTGTCCCTATTTTACAGTTGAGGAAACCGAGGTTAAGTGATTTGCCCAGGATCCCACAGCTGTTAAGTATCTGAGGCTGAATTTGAACTCAGAACTTCCTGGCTCTATCCACTGTACCACCTAGCTGCTTTGTATATAACCAAATATAGAGAGTGTCGTATTCTACAAATTCAAAAATAGAATGCGACTTCACTCCAAAAAATATACAGAGACTGTCCATTATCTAATATAAGGCCTTCTTCTATCCTCAGTCATACCAGATATCAGAATCCTTTACCTCCAACACCAATAAGATTCCAAGAATTCCCAAGTATGAAAAGTGCATTTCCTTTTTTTCTTCTTTTTCTCACTGGGCATACTTGGAGGATGGGCACAGCTTCTCCCATCTAGAAAGTGGTATTCTGTGAAAAATAATCGGTGAACAAGAGGGAAGTTCTTTGGAGATAGGAAATGCCCAAGGTGCTAACCTTTGACACTATTCAGGAGCTAGATTAAAGCCTGGAGGTGCCCTGGCTCTGAGTCCAGGCCTACCTCAGGACTGGGTTACTTATGACCTGCCTATTCTGCTCTGATGCTCCCTGTTAATTTTGAAGGAATCTTGCTTGAAACAGCAAATCAGAGATACAACTGATTAAAATTAATAGGGCTGAAGGGTCAGTGCTGTATTTTATGTGGGGTTTAAAAGATTAAAGATTTTCAGATAGTCACACTGTACACAAATCACATTTTGCAAGCATCTCTGGGAAAAATTCCCAGGGAGACTCTTAGAGCAAGTTAAAGGCACCAGCTTTATTTAATTTTTAAAAAAAAGATGAAGCAAAAATGAAGGGACTTTCCTGTGCCTTAGACGCTCAGGGTTTGCTTCACCCTACTTTCCAATGAATCAGCTGAGTCAGGAAAAGGCACCTGAATGAACCTCCTATTTAAAAAGAAAGGACAAAATCAGACATCATTTTCGTATTAGAAAAAACAACTTTCAATCACCTATGTCCTTTTAACCTGCTGAGTTAATGTGCTGAATTCTATACATAAGAATGTAGGCTCTGATCTGAGTCCTCAGATAGTAGTTGGAGTGGTTACTAATCCATGCCCCTTTACTTCTCCAACTTTACCTCCATCTCCAGCCCCGCTTCTCTCAGGACTAATGGTGCACACTTATAAGGCAGTTGGTGCAGAGGAGGTTTCCGTCAGAGACCTACTGTACAAGTGTTCCCAAACCACACATGCTTTGCCTCAAGAAGTATGGACACACTCATTTGTGCATTCAATAAACATTTATCAAGTACTTTTTATTGCAAAGCTGGGAATTTTTGTTTGCTTGGGCTCATAATTCCATTGGTTTAATGAGCTGCTGGTGAGGAAATTCCCTCTATGTGATTCAGATCAGTAACTTTCTGCAACTTATAGTCTTAGAGAATGTCTAGGGCAGAGGTGGGGACTCAGAGAAGTTAAATAATTGCCCAGAGTCACACAGACAGTATGTGAAAGAGACAAGACCTAAACTCTGGTCTTCCTGTCCCTGAAGCTGTCTCTCTTATCCACTCTATCTTGGTATTTCTTCAAGGCTAGGGATCCAGAAACAAAAACAAAACATTTCTTTGCCTCAGAGAGATTGCCTAAAGTTTCTTAGACTTGTATTGTCTCTACCAGCTCAACTGGCTTTCCATGTGAAATCCATCCACCCATCATTATATCTTTCCTAACATCCCCTGTATGCCCAACTGTGTGTCCACTCAATCAATCGCTCATAAACATTTATTAAGTGCCTACTATGTGCTAGGCACTGTGCTAAGCGCTGGGGATTAAAAAAAAAAAGGAAAGACAGGCCTTCCCTCAAGGAGCTTACAATTTTAAGGGGGAGGTAACATGCAAACAGGTACGTACAAAGCAAGTTATATACAGGATAAACAGGAAATAATTCACAGAGGAACAGTACCAGAATTAAGAGGGGTTGGGAAAAATTTCCTGTTAACAAGGGATTTTAGTTGGGGACTTAAAGGAGCAGAGACCCCAGGCCCTGCCTGCAGGGAGATGACGTTCCAGGGAAGATGGAGGAACAGACTTGGACACCAACCTCAGGCAGCTCATAGTCCAGAGAAGGGAATCACCACCAGGCAGCAGGTAAAGGTTAGTAGAGGGCAGTGAGTGTGTGAGTGATCAGTGCTGCTCCGAGATGTTCAGGTGATGATCTCTTGTATGCGGTCAGAGCACAAGGAACCCTCTGTGGGATGCTATTACAGCTTGCACCTTTACGGCTGGGCCATTGCCCGTTCTGTTTCCCACCTTTGCCTTTGATAAACGTTTTCAGACTATCTCTAGCTCTTCTTATGCTGAGATCACATTTCTTCTGTGTGGTTATGCTGGTGGTTATTAGACACTTAATCAGAAATTAGGGTAGCCAGTCTCGACTGTTACGTTTCCAAGACTTGACTTTACATTCCCTCAGAACCACAGAATCTCAAGCTCTCAAAGCTGGAAGTGACATCAGAGAAAATTTAGACCATCACACATCTGAAAAGGATTTTTCCCTAAAATATCCATGACAAATGGTGATCCAGACTCTACCTAGAGTCCTGGGTAGCTGGGTGGCACGGTGCCGTGGTGGCTAGAGCTCAGGGCTTGGGGTTGGGAAGACTCATCTTCCTGAGTTCAAATCTAGCCTCAGAAACTCACTAGCTGTGTGACCCTGGGCAAGTCACTTACTCCCTGTTTGCCTCAGTTCCTCATCTGTAAAATGATCTGGGGAAATGGCAAACCACTCTAGTATCTTTGCCAAGAAAACCCCAAATGGGGTCATGAAGAGCTGGATCCAAATGAACAACAACAATAAACAACCATGTCTGCCCTCAGTCTTATCTTCTATCTGCAGGGCCTTTAAGTGATCTTCATCGGGCATGGGCTGTCGTCCCACTTGCATCTGGTGCTGACTTATTAGACGTGTTTCCAGTAACACTCGTTCCCATCGAGTCTGCACAGACAAGTCCAAGACGTGTCGAGTTCCCTGGCAGTGGCTTCTCTTGGGCACTGTGTGTTTTGGATCCCAGCCTTGCAAACTGTGTTGTGAGCTTGGCTGGTTCCACAGTGCCATCACCCATGTCAGCTTTTCCAGGGCCCAGAGCCAGGCCATTGATTTTTTTTTTCTTCTTTTGTGATTCAGTTTTCCAGGAAAGCTCTGCTGGAGCATCTGGTTTCTAGCAAAGCCCTCTTTTGATGAGACAAATGTAGAGCAGAGCTGAGCAAGGCTGCAGCTCCGGCAAACCACACAAAGCCATGCCTCCGAGGTATTAAATAGCTACTCCATGCTTCTTTCCCCTCCCTTCCATTTCCCCTCAGGATAAAGGAGAGCTCATTAAATCCTCAATTTTCTAGTTCCTGGGGTGAAAGCTCCATCCCAAATGGATTGTATTGCAGCGATCATATTGAGGTTGCGAGAAATAATGATAATAATCATAATCATAATCATAATCACAATCATAATCATAATCAAACATTTATATAGCCCCTACTATGTGCCAGGCATTGTGTCTGGTTAAAAATACAAATATCTCATTTGATCTTCACAACCCCGGAAGGCAAGTGCTTTTATTATTCCCATTTTACAGATCAGGCAAATAGAGATTAATTGACTTGCCCCGGTCACACAACTAGTAAATGTCTGAGGCAGGATTTGAACTCCAAGTATTTTTGCCTCCAGGACAAGCATTCTATCCACTGTACCACCTTGTTTGGGTTTTTTTCAGTCTCCTCCAACTCTTCATGACCTCCTTTGGGGTTTTCTTGGCAAAACGATACTAGAGCCATTTCCTTCTCAGGCTCATTTTACAGATGAGGCAACTGAGGCAAACAGGGTTCAGCGACTTGCCCAGGTCACACAGTCAGTAAGCGTCTGAGGCCGGATTTGCCTTAGGGAAAGTCATACCTTGATATCTGCATAGAGCTGGATTCAAATTCCAACTCTACCATATGTTAGTTTTATCTGACACTATGTATGTCTCTCTTTGCTGAGCTCAGTTTCTTCCTCTAGTGAGTGGAAATAATAACGTTTAAGTGTGGAGTTGAAGTCACTCCACCCCACTTAGCCTTGCTATATTTATCAGGAGAAAACAACTACATTATAACGGAGGTACAAACAAGGCCTGGCCATCTCACTAGATGTGACAGGAAGTCTATTTGGATTGACTGGGAGACTTGGTTGCGTCCTCTGGGGCTGTACAAAATTATCAGTCTAGTTAGAATCGGGGATTTGAGCGCCTGGCAGTGGAAGGAAGACTTGGTGAGCTTTGGCTGTGTCCTAGGGACATCCCTGGAACAGCTGACGGCATTGCCAACATTGGGATCGAAGGACAGACTAGATGCAGATTCAAGACGCTAGAAAGTGCCCAGCAGAATAGCTGCAGTAGGTATACTAGCTATTATAGCTATAAAGGCAAACATCTTGAGGACTCTAGCAGGATTTGTCAATTATACCTTTTCCCCATGTGCTTTCTAATTTGAAGCCCAGTTTCACTTAGATTCTGTGTGTTTGAGGGAGATTTGTCACAAACTTTTTATAAAATAAATTTTATTTTCATGAAAATCTTTTTGTTTCTTCCTCCTTTTTCCCCTCCCCACTTCCACACTGAGAAAGCAAGGGAAATAAAATCCCTGTTACACACATGTATAGTTAAACAAAATAAATTCATGTACTAGCTGTGCTTAAAAATTCATGCCTCCATCTACACTCTAAGCCTGTCACTTCTTTATCAGGAGGCTGGTAGCTTCTTTCATCATAAATCGTATGGGATTGTGGAATTTCTGAGTCTTTCAAAGTTCTCTGCCTTTACAATATTGTTGTCATACTATAAATTGTCTTCCTGGTTCTGTTGACTTCACTTGGCATCAATTCATAAAATTCTTCCCATTTTTCTCTGAAACCATCCCCTTCATCATTTCTTATAGCACAAAAGTATTCCATCACATTCATATACCAAAAATGAATAAGCCCTTTCCTTATTGACAGACACCTGATCAGTTTCCAATTCTTTGTCACCACAAAAAGAGATGCTATAAGTATTTTTCTACATATGGGTCCCTTTCCTTTTCCTTTTTCTTTGATGTGTCGTGGACTTTTGAGGATATGATTGTATCCATTTTCTTACTGTGACACTAGTAAGTACTTTTACAAAAAGTTAATTGCTTGACTAACGTATATCAACTGATAATCATAAAAAGAAGGACCAAACTAATGAGGGTTGGTGAGCTACCCTGCCACCCCTCCGGGTTACCTCTGGAATCTCAGGGGACAAGTAGCAATCATGCCCTGGGGAATAGAGCCTGTCGGTGAGGATGGGCATTGGGAGAACTGCTCTAGATATGGGTTGCAAAAACTTATAGTTACCTCACAAGATTGTTGTGAAGGTTTTCTGAAAAACCTAATGTATCTTGGAAATTTCCTGTTAAGAGAGTAACGCTGACATTTCTGTAGGATCTATGATTTCATTGCTGTAGGGAGCTCCCCAGAAAAGGAATCTTCTTCTACCTATGCGGGTCAGCACCTTCCCTGAAACTTTTATGTTTTAAGGGTTGTCTAGAGTACTGAAAGGTTGAGTGAATTGCCCAGGATCACAGAGTCAGAATGTGTCCCAGGTCCCAGGCCTTCCTAGCTCCAGTACTGGCTTTTTATCCTCTCTGTCACGCTACCTCTTTCTCTTAAGCTTTCTTTGCAAATGTAACTTTTGAGCTTTCATAGGAATGCTTTGAGGGAGGTAGGGCAAATATTATTGCAGATACTTTTAATAATAATTAATTATTAATTATTTGATACTAATATTTTACAAATGAGTAAACTGAGGTCCAGAGAGGGTGAGAGCCACACTGCTAATAAGCAATAAAATGAGGACTTGAACTCAGGTCTTCTGATTCTAAATCTAGCTCCCTCAGTTCCTGATTAAGTGTCCAATAATCAGCACCAAGGGCCCACAGAACCTTTCAGTTAGCTGCAAATAGAAGAAATATGATCTCAGCTTTGGACAGGCCAGAGACAGGGATTCTCATTAGAATATCCCTGAGAAGTGGACTTCCAGAATCCTTGAAGACCTCCATGATGGAAGAACTCACCACTTCTTAGCACAGCCCATAAATAAAATAGACCTGGATGATTGGCAAGACCTCCAAGTGAGCCCAGGTTTTGCCAAACACCCAAGGCCAAGGTCTTCTTGGAGTGCCCCATCTGCTCCACTAATTCTCCATGATCCCTCTCTACCCCAGATTTTCCATCAACTTCCCATGTCCCCAGACTTCCTGTCACTGAGCTAGTGTTAGGGGGACCAGAGAAAGGGGGAGTCAGAGTCAGTGAAACTGGGTGGAGCACAGTTCTCTTGCCAAGGGAGATATGATTTGAGGGGCTCTGGGAATAGGCCCTTGCCCAAACCTCTCTCCCAGTAGCTTGGCATAGTTCCTGACATTCCATCATTAGCATTTCATCCCTCTGGGAGAAGGCACTTGGCAGGAGTCCCATGTGATAGTAAACACCTTTGAAAGGGTAACCTGTTAACTCATCATTAACCATTCACACCTTAATGGATATTAGCTCATTATGTAACCAGTAACTAACACAAATAGGTTTTTCCTGCAATAACAATGGCTATCTGCTGCTGTTCAACCTCGCTCAAGTCATGATCCAGTCAAATCTAGATGATTCTCAAAAAAATGCCCTGTCCTCTCCCATTCCCTCAGCACATTGATTCAGCAGCCTTTTCCTTTAGACTCAGTAAGTACACCACATTCTTTTCTCTCCTCCTTACCACAGAGCTCAGAATACGTGGTTTCTAATACTAGTTTTGAGTAAGTCACTGCCTTGCCTCTGGGTCTCAGTTTTCCCATCTGCAAAATGAAGAAGTTGTACTAAACCAGGGGTTCTTAACCTTTTTGAGTGGAACCCTTTGACATTGTGGGGAAAGCTAGAGACTCCTCAGAATAATGTTGTAAATGCATAAAATATGTAAAATTTACAAAGGAAATCAAATACTGTATATTGAAATAAAATTATCAATTTAAAAAAAAACTAAACTCCTGCACCCCACATTAAGAATCCCTGGTCTGGAGGGTCTATGAGACCCTCCCAGCTTCAACATTCCATGTCCTAGAATTACAACAGTCAGACCCTGTTCAGGCTGATTATCATGCTTGTCTGGAGTGACCTCCCCAAACTCCCAACCTAGCCTCTCATCCCACCTGTGTGATTTCCCTTTAAATCTGAGGACATCATTCATCAAGCCCAGCTGCCTGTCAACTTTTAACACTTCTAATTGCCAATCCACTCCTGCATAATCATAAAGCCTTTTAACATTTCACTATCCCCCAGGAACAAAAGTGTCCCCTTGCTGGGACTGTGACCTTCAGAGGCTTGGTGAGAAGGTAAAGCATCAGTCAGGCTGTCACTGAGAGCAAACTTTCCTCTCCCCAACTCTATGCTTCTTGTTGCATGAGGTATGATGCCTTGTATGTAGTAGGTGTTTAATGAATGCTTATGGTATTAGATTAGATGGTATTGTTGATGACCCTCATGCACTTTTTGCAGCTCTGTGGAATTTGAGGCATTTCAGAAGCAGTTTGGTATCAATGGCTTGCAGTTAAAAGATTTGAATCCTGGATCTTCCCTACTACTTGTGTGACTTTTTAAAGGCCTTAATTTCCTTGGGATTCAGCTTCCTCATGTGAAAAATGAAGGGAATGGAATAGACAGCCCCTGTTAGAGGCACATGGTGGCAGACTGGATACAGCACTGGGCCTGGAGTCAAGAAGACCCAACTTCAAATACAGCCTCAGATATGTACTAACTGTGTGACCCTAAGCAAGTCACTTCACCTCTGTTTGCCTCAGTTTCCTCAACTCAAATTGAGGATAATAATAGCCCCTATCTTGCAGAACTGATGTAAGGATCAAATGAGGTTTTTAAAAAATGCTTAGCATAGTGTCTGGTACACAGTTGGTGTTACATACATGGTTATTCCTTTCCCTTCCTATCCTTTCCCTTCCTATCCTTTCCCTTTAAAGTCCCTTTCAGATTTAAGCCTATGCAAGTTTTCCCTTCTAGATCTCAGTTTCCTCATTTGTAAAACAAATACATGAGCCCAAACCAACTGTAACAGCCTTGCCATCTCTGAAATTCTATTTCTTTCCTCAATTAGAACAATGCTTGGTGTATTTGTCGTTGTTCAGTCATTTCGACTCCTCATGACCCATCTGGGGTTTTCATGACAGATACTGGAGTGATTTGCCACTTCCTTCTCCAGCTCATTTTACGGACAAGGAAACTGAGGCAAACAGGGTTAAGTGACTTGCCCAGGGTCACACAGCTAGCAAGTGTCTGAGGCCAGATTTGAACTCATCTTCCTGACGCCAGACGCTCTGTCATCTATCCACTCCGCCACCTCGCTGCCCTCCCTTGGTGCTTCGTCAGCACTTATCAAATGCTGTCCCCTTCCAATCTTCTCTGTGTTTTGAGTCTACTTCTAGCTCCAACATTCTATGGATCTGTGATTAAAGCTGGAGGGGACCTTAGAGGTCACCAAGAATTCTTTCTCTGACATCTGTGATAAGTGCTCACCCAGCCTTTGTTGAAGACTAAGAATCCAGAACCTAATGCCTTTAGAAATAGCCTGTTCCACCATTGCATAGTCATAATCACGAGGAAGGACTTTCCCCCTCTGCTGAACAGAAAGGCCCTAGAGATGCGTATTCGAGAGATGTTGCAAAGGTGAAGCAGGCAGACCTTGGCAATAGGCTGGACAGGGGATGTGAGAGAGAGGGAGGTTGGTACTTAGGTTGCAAGCCTGATGGATTGGAAGGATGGTGATGTCCTCAACTATACTAGGAAAGGCAGGCTGGGATGGGGAAGGTTGAAGGGGTGGGGAACCTGTGGCCTCAAGGCCATATGTGGCCTTCTAGGTCCTTGGGCGGGGCCTTTCGACTGAGTCTAAGTTTTCCAGAACGAATCCTTTTATTAAGGGGATCATTAAGGAAAGTTTCACCACCCTTGGTTTAGGGGGAAAGATAATGAGCTGTGTTTTAGATTTGTTGAGTCTGAGATGTCTACTGGCCATCTGATTTAACAAAAACAAAAACAAATATTATTTATAAAAATACAATGAAACATAGATAACATCACATTTTAAAACTATGTCAGTAGGCGGCCCACAGAGAGTTTCGATTTGAGTTTGATACCACTAATCCAGTCCGTATTTCTCTATCTTTCCCCCTCCAGATCTGACATATTCTAAAATCCCTTCCAATACCAATGTTCTATGTTCTGTGTTCTAGAGAGGCAAGTGAATGGAATGCAATCTAGGAAGACCTGATTTCATATCCCACTTCTGATAGCTATAGCTGTGTGACTTTTGACAAGTCGCTTCATCTGAGACTTAGTTTTCTCATCTGTCAATTGATGACAGTACCTTAAAAATGCCCGTCTCACAGGACTGTGGGACTCAAATGAGATAGTATATATTTACAAGCTCTGAAGTACTATATAAATGCCAGTTATTACTGTTCTAAGGCCCTTCCAACTCTAGTGTTCTGTGTTCTCAAACATCTTCCAGGTCAGAAACTCTGTGCTCTGTGGTGGAAGGCCCCTTCCAAACTCTGACATTCTTTAATTCTCAATTGCTTGAAAACATAGAATGAACTCTTTTACTTAATGCATGGGCTCCACCTGTGGGCCATATACTTTATGGAGCTTTTTACCCTCACTGATGGAGCATCACAGAAAAATCTACTCCTCTGGGGGCTAGTAGAAGGGATTTTAAAGAGACTCGGGTCTTAAGGATGAAATCATTCTTTATGATCCAGGACACCCATTTCTGCTCCTTCCGGAATGCTGTGGTTTTCTATTTCCTGTCAGGTTGCATAGCTCACCCAGGCATCCCATTGTTTAGTGGTCTCTTGCTAAGGCAACAATGAGTACTGAGAGGTCAGGCTTGGGGCTGACTCATTCCTTCCCTGGCTCATCCAGACTGTGAGTTCCCCAAAGGGGTAGAGAGATGGGTCTTCTCCTCCCCCTCCTCCTTCTGCTTTCCATCCCTCCCCCACAATGCAGCCCTGTGACTGTGGGAGATATTTGTTACACTTATTTCTCTCAGCTAAAACAATTCAATTGGTGTTATTAAGTATTTATGAAGTGCCCAACGTGGGTAAATATATAAGACAAAAGGTCTGGGAAGGCTAGGTTGGCTGGGTGAGGAATTGTGAGAGCTTAAGGAGGGGAGCTGCTTTTTTTCTTCTGAAGATTCTGCCATTTGAAGAGAAATGGAAGGAAATGGGAATGCAACTGGAGAAAAGAAATAAGGGAAGCAAAGGAGTGGAGAGTGGGGGGCGGAGGATACTAAGACAGAATGATAGCTGCCTATAGGAAATTTAAAGGATTGTCCTTTAGGAGGCAGGTTAGAATTATTCTATGTGGCCCCAGAGAAACGGACTTGGAACATTGTGGGGGAAGGCAGGAGAATGGAGAGTTTCATAAGAGACAAATTTTAAGTCAACATAAAGGAAAACTTGATAATTACAAGGGCTGCACAATGGTGGAGTTCTTTGCTTCCTTAAGTACTGAGCTCTCCCTCTCACCATCAGTATTCAAGTGCTGGTCAGGCATGTGTTAGAAGTAATTTCAACTCATTTAAATGACTTCTGAGGCTCCAGGCTCTGAGACTCTATCACTTGGGGATCTCTTAGAAGGTCAATACACCTTTTTTTCACTTATAACACTTATGTGTGAAGCTACCTAGCCTCGTTGGCCACTGGGGTCATGGTCACGCTCTTGGTGTGTGGAATTTGCCCCTTAGTTCTTCTCTTACACTTAGGATGCTATTTCCTCTTAGAATTCTCCAGCCATAAACTCGGCTGAGCTCTCCAGACTTAGGGTAGGGTCTCCCCCTCTCAGATTGATTTTTGTTTTTGTAAAAGGAGCCATTCCTTGGCTCATTTCTGAAGTAGTCTTAATCACTGAATGAGGTTGCCTCAGTCAAAGTGAGAACTTGGAAAACTTCAGCTTAAAAAGGCCAAAGTCTCCCACTGCATCCGGGGCTATCTCCAGTCATCCTGATCTATATCTTGCCACTGGACACAGATGGTTCTGAAGAAGAAAGTGAGACTGGCGACGTTGTACTCAAATCTTATTCACTTCTATGTCATGGCATCACTTCCCTGATGTTATGGTCCTCTTTGAGAATAAAGGATAAGCAGCAAGCATTCATGTACACCTACTCGGAGCCTGCAACTTTTACTGTGATCCTATACGCCTAGACCTTCTCTAGCTACAATTCCTATTCAGATCGATGACTTTGGGTCACAATGTCTCCTGACCTGACTCATCCTACATCACCTGGGACTTGGAATTTATAGAAATCTCTTTCTATAAGGACTCAAGGTATCTGAGTGGGCTAGGCTGGGACCTAGATCGGACTCATGTGGCCTTTGTCTCCTAGAGCTTTAGTTTCCCACTCTGTAAAATAAGGATAACAATTCATGCAATATGCACCCCCCAAGGCTGTTGTGGGAAAGTTCATGGGTCAAGATCCTAGAATTTAGAGCTAGAAGAGACCTTAGAGGTTGTCTAGTCCAATTTCTTCATTTTCTAGAAGAGGGAACTAAAGCTCAGAGAATGAAAGCTATTTACTTAAGGTGGCACAGGCAGCCGTTTGGACCCAGATTCTTTAACTTCAAATCCTACAGTCTTTCAGTGACACCACATGCCTCTCCCTTAAAACATTTTGCAAGTTGTAAAATGCTTTAAAACAACAACAATTGTGAAACAATACTATTGTCATATCCTCAAGATATCAAAAGAACCAATGGAAATGTTATATCAAAGATACTAAAAGATGTCCGTAGGAGAATGATCCAAAATCTCATCAATCACTTTTATTGATTATGCACATATCATCTTACATAACACACACACACACACACACACACACACACACACACCCCATTAGAATGTAAGTAACTTATGGAAAGGAACAGTTTCACTTTTGATTCTGAATCCCTGAACCTAGTACAGTGCCTAGAACATAGGAGATGCTTAATGAGTGTGTATTGATTAATTGATTGGCTGAGGTTGTACCTGGAATATAAAGCTATGGATTCTTCCTTCGATTGAATTAACCTATTACTTTGGGGCAAGTGATAAGTCCAAACATGAAATATAAAACACTAGAGTTAGAAAAATAGATTTAGAGCTGAAAAAAGATCCCTCCAGTCCAGGAGTTCTTAATCTGGGTCTGTGTATAGCTTTCAAGAGAGTCCATGAACTTGGGCAGGAAAAACATATGTCTTTATTTCAATAAAATCAGTTTCCTTTGTAGTCCTGTGTATTTTACTCATTTAAAAACATTATTCTGAAAAGGAGTTGCTAGACCATCAAAGGGATCTGTGGTACAATGAAGGTAAAGAAGACCAGTTCCAGTCCAGCCTCTTCATTGTACGTATGAGGAAACTGAAGCTCAGGGAGACAAATTAAGTGACTTGCCCAAAGAAACACACTCAGCAGTAAGTCCTGGATCAAAAGTAGGATTTGAACCTACACCCTTTGCTTCCAGAATCAGTACTCTTTACATTGCATCGCACTGCCTCCCAATGGCCACATACACAATTATTTTCCCCTTTCCCTCTCAACATGTACATATCTTCCCCCATCTTTACTCCTGGAGTCTTTCCAAAGCCACCCATTTATTCCACTTTTGGGTAGCCCTGATTATAAGGAAGGTTAATTTTTTCTTCCTGACATCAAGCCAAAATCTGCTTTTTTGAAAATGTCTCCCATGGGCCCTAGTTCTACCTTCTGGAGTCAAGCAGCCCATATGTAATCCATCTTCTACACGACATCCTCACAGTGTAGTCCAGGAGTATGGAGATCTACAGAAAGTTTGCACAAAAGTCAGACAGGTCTTAAATAATGTACCGCGCAACAGGCTTATGACATCACATTTTAATTCACTCAAGCAGCACCACTGAGTCTAGAATTAAATTTACAGGAAAGGCGGAAAGACAAGAGAGGTTCAGGGCAGTTTCCATCCATTTTGGTCACTGAATGGGTCAGGTATAGCCATTTAAAAATAATTCTTAATCATCTCTTTTACATGACCTTCATTTCCCAATATCCCCTCTCCCCCACCTACGTCCCTTATAATAAAAAATAACGAAGAGTAGGGTTTGGAGGAGGGAAAAGTTAACACCAACCAACATACAGAAAAAAGTCTGGCAGGGTACAATATCATTATATGCCTATGGTTCTACACCTCTGAAAAGAAGTAGGAGGGGGAGGGGAGTGCCTTTTTATATCTTTTTTTTTTAGACCAAACTTGGTCATTATAATTTCATAGCTTTGGTTGTTTTGTTCTTCTTGTTACTGCTATTGCTGTTTCCATGCACATTGTTATAGTCCTTATATAATTTTTTTCCCCTTGATCAACTTACTTCATTTTGAATTAACTCCTATAATCTCATATTCATCATCTTCATCATTTCTTATACAGCTTATTATATCCATATATACAACATAATAATAATGATAATAATAACTAACATTTATGTAGCATTTACTATGTGCAGGCACTGTGTTAAATACTTTTTATTATTTCATTTCATTCTCACAACAACCTTGAAAGGTAGATGCTATTATTATCCCCATTTTACAGATGAGGAAACTTAGGCAAATAGAGGTTAAGTGATTTGCCCAGGTTCATACAGCTAATATGTATCGGAGGCCAGATTGGAACTCGGGTCTTCCCAACTCTAAGGCTGTCATTCTACCTATTGCATCATCTAGTTGCCCACCATACACCACATATCATATATTAATTTATTATACTTTTACATTCACATGTCACAATTTGTTTAGCCATTTTGCAATAAATTGACATTTACTTTGTTTATGGTTTTCTGCTACTATTAAAAAAAAAGATGTAGCTATAAATATTAGGGGACATATAGGACCATTTTTTTTTATCATTGACTTCCTTGGGGTATATGCCTAGAAATGGAATTTCTCTATCAAAGGGTAGGAATATTTAATTCATTTCCTTTTCATAATTTCAAATTGCTTTGCAGAATGGTTGAACCAATTCACAACTCCACCAACAGTCTGCTAACAGTATACCTGCCCTTCCACAACCCTTCTTTTGTCATCCTTGCCAACTTACAGGGTTTGAGGTGAAACATCAGAGTTGTTTTAATTTGAATTTTTTCTTATTATTAGCGATTTGGAGCATTTTCCAAAGCCTCCAGTACAATGGTCTTCAGACCACAACAGAAAGAGGGACGTGAGTCAGTAATGGACATTGGGAAGGTTGCCCTTGAACTTGGCACACTCAACTTTCACTGAGCTCTTGGCCACTGTTCCTTCATTATAGAAGGCCTGGGTCCTCCATCTCCTTCATGCCAGTGCAACTTGCTAAAGCAGGAAAAGGTCATGAGTTTTATAGGCGTAGGATGGGTTCTTGCTCAGGCATGTCTGAATGGTTTTTTATATCTGCTGTTAATAGGCAGAGAGAAGCTAGCTCTGTCCTGGGAATCAAATAGAAAGAAAAAATTAGGTTATGAAAGGTTCTTAAAGAGGGAAGGGGCAACATGGAGACAGCCTGACCTAAATGAACCCTATGGTTCTCAAAGAGCATCACAAAATCAGACAGTTTTTTGAATAGAGTACAAGAAAAATATCTAGATGACAATAATACATGATGTCACATGATCAGTGCATTAGACTATACCATATGAGGGAACCAGGAATATTTAGCCTAGAAAACTTGTTTGGCTTTTAATAACCTGTCTTACTCCTATATTTCCAGTCTTCTTACACCTTACTCCCCACCCCACCCCAATATGCTCTGTGGTCCAGCAACACTGGCCTCTTTGTTATTTCTCACACGACATTCCATCTCGTAAATACATGACACTTTCACTAATGGTCCCCAAGCCTGGAATCCTCTTCTTCCCCTCCCTGGCTCCCTTCAAGCCTTACTTTCTGCAAGAGGCCGTTCCTTGCCCCTCCCCCACCCTTAATGACAGTGTGTTCCCTCTGTGATTATCTCCAATTTATCCTGTATATGACTTGCTTGTACATAGTTCTTTTTTTCATATTCTCTCTTCCATTAGACTGAGTCCCTTGAGAGCAGGAACCATGTTTGTCTTTCTTTGTATCGCCAGCATTAACACAGTGCCTGGTACGTGGTAAGTGTTCAATAAATGTTTGTTGTTGTTATAAAAACAAAAGACTTAGAGTAGAAATAATATATGTCTTTAAGTATTTGAAAGACTGTCATGGGGAAGAGGGATTAGATTTGTTTGGCTTGGCCCTGGTGGGTAGAAGTAAGAGCAATATGGATGGGGGTTGGGAGGCTGAGGAGGCCTAGAGGTAGATTTGGGCTCAATATAATGGAAAACTTGCTAATAATGAGATCTTTTGCCCAGCCATACCTTCTCTGACCTGTGCTTGTGTGGGGAAGAAACACACAGTAAATACATGTTGAATTAGATTGGATTGGATCAAATTGAAAATTGTAACATGTGCTGTCTCAGCTTCAGTCAGAAAGAAGAAGCAATGGGCTGCAGAGAAGGGCCAGCTTTACAAGGGATTTGCCTCTAGGCATGGCCTCACAGCATTTCATGCAATGTGCTTTGTTATTAGAGAACACAGAAATTCATCTCCTTTCTTTCCCTTCTCTCCCCTGCCCCCACCAAGTTGTATTGATCACTATCATTATTGGATATATTTACCCTTGCCCTTACTCTGTGAGTCTTCCCTAGAAACAACAACACGCAGCTTGGCAAAACCAATACAATAACTGTTCTGACAGTATGGAAAACATTCCCTCCTATAGTCTCCCTCCTCCTCCTCTTTCAAAGAAAGGAAGGAGATCCAAGCATAGAAACCAGTTCTTTTACTCCTCTTAAATCCCAGTTTCTTCCTGCAAAATGGATTTAATTTAATCATCCTACCGACTTATGATGGCTATTGTGAAGATCAAATGAACCAAACAACTTTGTAAAACAGAAAACGCTCTAGAAATATTAGCTATTATAATAGACCTCAATTAGTGCGGATAATGAATCCTATGAAGTGCTTGTATTATTTGAATTTGCATAGCATGTTTCCGTTGGGTTGGAACTAATTACCATATTTGACCAATTACCATACTTATACTCTCTTATCTCTTCTAGAAGGTTGTCTGTATAAGCATTCAATCATTCCATATTCTGTCTCTCTGTCTTTGTCTCTGTCTGTGATTGTGTCTGTCTCTCTGTCTCTGTCTCTGTTTTTGTCTCTGACTCTCTGCCTATGTCTGTGTCTACATCTATATGTGTGTGTACATCTGTCTCTCTGTCTGTCTGTCTCTCTCTCTCTCTTAATGAGCTTTAAATGCCCATTTAAGGTGTTTAAATTTCATGTATTCATGAATAAAAAGCTGTTGAAGCTTCTTGGGCAAGGAAGCAACATGGTTAGAATTGTGCTGCATAAAGATTGTTTCAGCATCATACATAATAGATGGATTGTAGCTATGATATTTCAAAAGCCAGGAACTCAACTAAAAGGTTGTGACAACAGTCTAGATAGGGGATGATGAGCACCTAAACTAATACGGGCCTTTGTGAGTAGAGAGAAGGAAAGAGATGCTAGAAATATTGCAGAGGCAGAATTGATAAGACTTAGCAACTAAAAGGATACAGAGCAAAGAGTCAGGAAAGGGTCAAGGATGATTCTGAGTCTATGAGCTAGGTGTCTGGAAGGATGGCAGAAATATAGAAGTTTGAAGGAAGTTAATGAATTCCGTTTTGCACATATTGAGTTTGACATGTCTATTGGATATAAAGGCAGAGATAACCAATAAAAACTGGGTATAATAGATCTGGCAATCATCTGCATAGAAATTATAATTGACCCTAAGGGAGGTGATGAAATAACTAAGAGAGACTAAAAGGCAGTGGTTCCTAACCTGGGATCCATGAACTTGTGAGTGTCTTCTTTTTTTTTTAATATTCTGATAGCTGTATTTCAATATAACTTATTTTCTTTGTAATTCTACATATTTTACTTCAGGCATTTAAAAACACAGTCTATAGGCTTTATCAGACTGCCAAAGAAGATCCATGACATACAAAATGGTTAAGGAAAGGAGAAAAAGAAAGAGAGAGAGAGAGAGAGAGAGAGAGAGAGAGAGAGAGAGAGAGAGAGAGAGAGAGAGAGAAAGGAAAGAAGGAAGGAAGGAAGGAAGGAAGGAAGGAAGGAAGGAAGGAAGGAAGGAAGGAAGGAAAGAAAGAAGAAAGAAGAAAGAAAGAAAGAAAGAAGAAAGAAAAGAGAGAGAGAGAGAGAGAGAGAGAGAGAGAGAAGAAAGAAAGAAAGAAAGAAAGAAAGAAAGAAAGAATGAATGAAAGAAAGAAAGAAAGAAGGAAGGAAGGAAGGAAGGAAGGAAGGAAGGAAGGAAAGAGAGAGAAAGAAAGAAAGAAAAAGAAAGAAAGAAAGAAAGAAAGAAAGAGAAACAGAGAGAGAAAGAAAGGAAGGAAGGAAGGAAGGAAGGCAGGCAAGCTCTAGGACAGAGCTTGGGACCTACCCGCAGTTGGGAAGCAATGCATGGTTGATGATCCAGAAAAGAAGACTAAGAAAAAACGGTCAGATAGTAAGCAAGTGAGAACCAGAGCAAAGTGGTGTCACCAAATAATAGGGAGGGGTATCAAGGAGGCTACGTGGTCCACATTGTCAAATACTGAGCAAAGGTTAAGATGGATAAGGACTGAAGGAGAAGAGGAAAGAATAAACATTTATATGTGCTAAGCACATCTACAAATATCTCATTTGAGATCACATGACTGAGAAAAGTCCACTGGATCTAGCAATTAGGAGATCTCTTGGTGAATGTGGAGGGAAGTTTCCATTGAGTGGTGATGTCAGAAGTCATACTGTGATGTGCTGAGGAGCGAGTAGAAAGAGAGGAAGTGGAAACAATGAGTGATTGCTTTCTTTAGCCATTGGGCTGTGAAAAGGAGAGACACAGGATTCTGGCTCATTGGGATGGCAGGGCGAAGAGAAGGTTTCTTAAGACTTACCAGGAGGACACCTGGCCGATGCCATTCTGATGTCATTAAAGGCTTTAGAATCTCCTGCAGCTGAGGCAAGGACTTCAAAGGGTCCAGCATCTCTCCTGGCCTTCTAAGTCCACGTATGTTTCCTAATAGCTTAGGAGACTTTGGCTTTTTTGCATTCTTCACGTGATTGCTGTTGATTTTATTTTGTTCCTTTTTTGTTTGTTTTTGTTGAAATATTCTACCTCAGATAATTAGCATCTGTTGAGAAGCTCTTGTTTCTCATACCAGGCTATGTAAGTTCCATAGAAAACTCTGATTCCTTGATTAATTCTGACTTTAATGGTTATTTTTTTTCTCCTTTCTTGCCATTCCTTCTCAGTTATCTTGGTTGCATCATTACATATTTCCCATTTGGGGCTTTCTTCTCCTTCTTTACACTTTTAACTTTTAGGTCAGGAGCTATTTGTTTTTATCTTCATATCCCAAGTACCTAGTATGGTCCTTTGAACATAGTATGCTTTAAATAAATGTTTGTTGATTGAATTAAATTTGTCATCCCTATGTAGATGACATCCAAATCTATAGAGGTAGTCATAATCTCTCTCCTGAACGCAAGTTCCACATCACTAACTGCCTGCTGAAATTGTTTCTTGGCCATCCCATTAGAAACTCAACATGTCCAAAAAGAAGTTCATTGAATGACACAGGATGTGTCATTGAATGTGTTTCCCCTCTTTCTTTGCAGAGGTGGTGGTTTCTAGGTGTGGAATACCGCATACAGTGTCAGTCCTGGTTAACGTGTTGGTTAGTTTTGCTGAACTATTTCGCTTTCTTTTTTATAATTCTTTGCGATAAAAGACGTCTCTCTAGAAGGAGGAAGAAGGAAGGCTATATATTGGAGAATGAAAGAGATGTCAAAACAAAAGATATCAATTAAGAAAAATGGAACTCACTATTTTGCCCCAAATCTGTCCCTCCAGAAAACTTCCCTATTTCTGTTGAGGGCACCACCATCCTTGCAGTCACCCAATTTCTTAACTTTGGAGTCATTCTTGACCTCTCCTCTTTTATCCTCATATCCATTTAGTCATTGTCTTTTCATCCCTACCTCTAAGACATTTCTCATATATATTCTCTTCTCTCTACTCACATTGCCACTATCTTTGTTCAGTCCTTTATCTCCTCTCTCTTGGCCTACCATAATAGGTTCTTAGTTTATCCACTTCCAATCTTTCCCTTTTCTAATCCAGCCTCCCTACAACTGAACAAATATTCTGTCTAAAGCACAAGTCTATGTCATGTCCCTGATCAAAAATGCTCAGTGTCTCCTCACTAGCAATAGAATAGAATAGGGATCCCTCGACTTGGCAGGTGCCAAGGCTAAGTGATGTCTGCGGAGGGGACTACAAGTCCTAATCATAATGTTACTCCATCCCACAGTCCTCTGGGACCCAGCTGGTTCTGTGCTGGACCCAAGCTATATGGCACCATGTCTATTTACCTTCCTAACCCCCCCAGTCCGAAAGGTCCCTTCATGCTAGAGTTCATGCTGGAACACATTATTCTGATACCTCTCCCCCACCTGCCTTTTCTTGGATTTGGGGAGATTCAGAGCACAGGGACTCAGGCCAGATTCTTTGGGATATGTATAGGCTCTATATCCTAGGAAGACTATATCCAGGGATTACCTCTTCCCTTGATTAAATATATTTCAGGACACCAAGATTCATAGCGTTGTCTCTGCCTAGTATTTAAAGTTCTCTAAAATTCTGCTTCTAATCTACCTTTCTAGACATTTTGTATGTTGGGCACTCTATGTTCCATTCAAACTGCTATACTAGCTGTTTCCTGGATTCAGTATCCCATCTAGAAATATACACACACACACACACACACACACACACAAGTATGTGTGTGTGTGTGTGTGTCTAATGATAGCCATCTCTGGGTAGCAGGGAGGGAGTGGGGAGAAAAAAAGGAAAAAAAGAAATTCACATGATAATTTTATTATATATTTAAAAGGAATAAGTTGTACACAATGCATTTGCAGTTTCACACACAATCATCTTTTTTTAAAAAATTATCATTATACTGTTATGGAAATGCTTGTTTTATTCCAAAAATTATAAGAAAATAAATTTAAAAAAATTTTTAATCCCATCTCCCACCTTCCACCACAGGCTGTCTCTCATTCTTGAAATGTGCTCTTTTCTTGTCTCCACCTCTTAGAATCCTTAGCTTCCTTTAAGATTCAGCGCAGGCACCACCTTCTATGGGAAATCTTTCCTGACCCTCCCAGAGCTAGTATTTACTTACCTGTGTTCTTATTGCATCTGTCCCCCTACCCTAAAAGACTGAAGGTTCTTTGAGAGCTTAAGGAATTTTATTCCCCTTTGTTTCCCCTCGGGCTTCTGTTCTTGACTTTCAGACTTCAAAATTATCCTTCTGTTACTCTCTCATCATAGCATATCTACCAACAGAGAGAAGACATGGGGGCTATTATTGCCACTTTACTTGGGATATCTAATCTTCCCTGAGGCCTTTTGAACCTGAAATATCCCTCTGCAAGGCCTGTCCCCTTCCTCCCATTGGTGAGTTTCTCTAGGGCCCTCCATTTTATAGAGGGGCCCAAGCAATTTTCGATTCCCTTCTAGCTCTGTTCCTGATTTTCAGACTTTAAAACCATGCCCCCATGAAATGGCCTTGCATCCCCCCCCCTCTTTTCCAGCTCTTTGTTTTCATCACCCATTAGAACATAAACTCCATGAGGCATGAGGGTAAGGACTAGCTTTCTTTTTACTTGAGTTTGTAGTCCCAGTGAGAAGCACAGTACCTGGCACCTGGTAATGCTTAATAAATGTTTGTTTCCTTCTTTCCTTCCCCAGCACCTAGCACAGTAATTTGCCCATGGTTAGTCTCCTAATATGTTTATTGAATTTTATTCAGTGGAATCATTTTTACTGACTCTGAAGAGTCAGGTGACCCTGAGATCTGTCTAGTCTTTGCTCTGCTCCTTATTACCTGTGTGGCCTTGGGCAAACACCTTCTGTGTCCTCTTTCCTCCATTTATCTCTTTGACAAATGTAGATGATCTTCCACTCCCTCCCTGGCTGCCATATGGGGCATTGTGAAGAGCTGATTAAAAGATATCTAGAGAAGCATTTTGGAAAGTGAGAAGGTATAAATTCCTAGCCATTACATTCTGCTGTGTAGCTTTGTGTGTCTGAATTAGTGTACATGTGTGATTGTGTATCAGAATGCCACCAGCACTCTGCTAGTCTCAAATGACTACAGCGTTCTATTTTTTTTTTTTGCTTTTTGGTGAGGCAATTAGGGTTAAGTGACTTGCCCAGGGTCACACAGCTAGTAAGTGTTAAGTGATTGAGGCTGGATTGAAACTCAGGTCCTTATGACTCCAAGGCCAGAGCTCTATTCACTGCGCCACCTAGCTGCCCCTACAGTATTCAATTTTTAAAAAGCCTCTATCTTAGGGCACAAAAGAATGAACTTGCAGTCTGAACCAAGGAAATACTCCCTCATCGTCAAGCCGCAATGAACAAAAGGGTACAATAACCTTCATAGATATTCTGTTTTCAAGGTAGGCAGCCCTGGACTATGTCTGAGCATATCATGTACATGTGGCAAAGCTTGCTGATTCTGGCTGGATCACCTAATAATAGTGACAATAACAGTTCCCATTTCTTTACTGTCTTAAGACTTACAAAGCTGTTTTCCTATAACCTAGTAAGGAAGGTAATATTAGTATTATTATTCCTATTTTATGGATAGTAAAACTGAGATTCAGAGAGATTATGTCCTACCCACGATTGCACAGCTAACATAAGTTGGAACCAAGGTTCTGAACTCAGATCTACTAACTACAAGTCCAGAGAACTTTAAAATATAATAGCTAGTGTTTATATAGCACATAAACTTTGTAAAGGGCTTTACACATGAGGCTGCACAAGTATTATTTCATTCTGTCTTCACAACAGCTCTGGGGTGTAAGTGCTCTTATTATCCCCATTTTAAAAATGAAAAAACTGAGGCAAAAATAGGTTAAGTGATTTGCCCTTGGTCACACAGCTAGTGACTGAGGAGGATTTCAAACCTAGATCTTCCTAACTCCCAAGTCCAACACTCGTGTAATGATTCATTTGAAGTTGGAAAATATATCAAGAAGATCTTCTAGTCCAACGCCCTCATTCTATGTAAAAGGAAACTTATGTAATGTGGTGACCAGGGCAAGGTCACACAAGTAGTAAAATGGCAGAGTCAGGATTCCCACTCAGGCCTCAGAACTCTAGAGCCAGAATGCTTTCCATTTGTATGATATGTGTTAACATAGAGATCAAAAATCTAAATATCACAATGTGCTATGATGATCAGGACAGGCTTCTTGAGAGAAGTGGGACTCAATCTAAAGCCTGGAAGAATGGATGGGATTTAGAGAAGCAGAGAGCTAGAAAAGGAAATGGCAAACCACTCCAGTATCTTTGTCAAGGAAACCCTAAATGTGGTCATGAAAAGTTGGATACAACTGAAATCTGGACAGAAAAGAAGCAGGGATGAGAGAGAGGGAGTTCCTGGAGAGTGAATGGAGCAACACGTACCATCTTCTCCATCCCCCCAACATGAGATTTTTTCCTAAAAGGCAACAAAACTAAAATTGGTTTGGCCTTGTGGGTGGGGATAGGGAAAGCAAGGCTGAGTGCTTGGTGGTCTCTGGCTTTGTTGATGTGATGTCCTAGTGACCCGTAGGCATAAAAGTTCCCATCCATGGGATTGGGGGCCTTTCACACTTGGTGGATACCTAAAAACCACTTAAATCACGATTCACTTCCCTACTGACTAGGTGTGTTTCCGAGTGGAGACCAGGGAGCCATGTCCATAGGGTCTTAGTGTTACTATACATCTTTGCTATATTAGGGCTAAGTAAATTTCTTTGTGTTAACTGTTCAATAATTTTTGTCTCATTTTGTCCCAACAAGAAGTGAACAGAGGCAGGGAGATGGGTGTCTGAGGATGAATGGGGAAACTGGTCTAGTTAGAATGGAAGGGAACGAGATAAGATAAGACTGGAAGTATAGAGTGAGGGCACTGGGAAGGCCCTGAACACCAAGTAGAGAAGTATGGATTTAATGATGTAGGTAAGAGGTGACATTGTCCTAGAGGATGGAGGTTGACTTTAGACATGGCTTTGAATCTCCTGCATCTAGCACAATGCCTTACACATAGCATGAACATAAAAAGGATCGTTGGATGGGACTGGATTGTAGGGCCTCCACCTAAATCATACACCATTTCAGGTGCCATATAAATGTGAGCTATTGATACTAATCATGATCATATTTTAAAAAATTATTTTATTGATCTTTTCTTTTTACATTCCAGCCAATTCTTTCTCTTCCCCTAGCTTACATCTTCCTTTGTGCAAACACAAAGCAAAAATATTCAAAGCAAAAACTTCGTCTGAAGAGGTACACCATAGTCTGTTTTAATATCCCCCATCTTCCTTTCATGAAGGAAGGAAATAAACATTTATTAAGTGCATATAATGTGCCAGACACTGTACTAAGCATTATTTTTTTTGATGAGAAAATCAGGGTTAAGTGACTTGCCCAGGGTCACACAGCTAGTAAGTATCAAGTGTCTGAGGCCAGATTTGAACTCAGGTCCTCCTGACTCCAAAGCCAAAGCTCTATCCACTATACCACCTAGCTGCTTCTGTACTAAGCGTTATACAAATATTATCTGATTTGAAACTCACAACAACACTGGGAGGTAGGTACTATTATTAGCCCCATTTTACAGATGAAGAAGCTGAGGTATGTGCTTAAATGATTTGCCCAAGATCACATAATTAGTTCAGGGTCTGAAGCTGGATTTGAACCCAGATCTTCCTAGATGCTTCTATGATGGAGAAGGTAATTGCTTTCTTACATTTTATCTAGGATTTTTATTGGTTTGTCTGTTACTCAGAGGTCAACTTCCATTTGGAGATCTTTTCATTTACATTTTTATGGTTATTGTGTATGTTATTCTCTTGATTCTTCTTATTTTGACATGCATCAGTTCTTACAAAGTTTCCCATGTTTCTCTGAACTCCTTGTTTCTTAAGGATAAGCTCAAGAATACGACCTTTGATTCTACTGGTTTAGGGAACTCTTGGATGAGGAGACTTCTTTTTTGCAATTCAAGTTGGCACTTTCTATGCAACATATAGTTACAATTCATTTCTTACATCACTATAATATACCATTACATTCATATTCCGTAATTTTTTCAGTTATTTTCCAGTTGATAAGAACTCACATTGTTTCCAGTTTTTCACTACCACAGAGTGTTACTATGACAATCTTGATATAGATTGGACCTTTGTTTCCATCTTTGACATCTTTGAATTATATGACTAGTAAAGGGAATAGAGCATAGATGGCAAAGGTTATAGACGATTTAGTCACTTTCTTATAATCAAAATTTAAAATAAACCCAACTGCCTTTTCTACTAGGACGACCACAGATAATATAATATAATATTCTTCATATAGTAAGATGGGTCTTTGTTAACAAGCTACGGGCTCTGAGTTGATTAGAAGGGCTTTGCAAATAATAAATACTTAATAAATGCTGTTGAATTAAAACTTCTCCAACAGTGGGCTTGGGCTTCACTGAGACAACTGCCTTCTTGTCACCCTGGCACCAAATTGTGAGGTGACTATACTTCAGGAAGACCAGCCTGACCTGGATTAGATCCTAAATTACTGAGCTTAAGAACATCTCCACATTTTTTCCTCTTCTGACACTGCCTTTGGCCATATTTTCATGTTTTTCAGTACCCAAAGTATTGTCTTTCTTCTTTACACAGCGGTCAGTTTCTTCCCTGCCTCCAGATGGGCCCCTCCCCTGTGCAAAAACAAAAAGCAAGACGGTCTAATGCAGAACCTTGTCTGATACCGACCACAATAGTCTCTTGCCTTTGTGATGTGATAGAGGAAGTTTTCTTAGATAAACTCTTATTAAGCCCAGTGGAAATGATTTAGCTGTTGTTTCTACAGATCCCAGATCATTACCAGTGCTGCTCAGGGCCATGTCAGGAGTTTCAGTCACTGACGGGTCAGGGTTTTCTTGTCTATGTATCTCATTCTTCTCCAGGCTACAGAGACCTTCACTACCATTTCACAGAAACCACTTCAACCTGGAAGCTCACTCCAGCCCTGGAATTCACAATACATTCAATAATTCATTTCCCATAATTCATATTAGAAGTACTCTCTGTCCCTGAGGCCTCTTCCTTTGATCTGATGACTCCTCCCAGAATCTCTATAATTTTCCCTTCCTTATTGTGACTTTCCTCATTGCAGTTTCAATATATCAGGGATTGGCATAAGAAATTAAATGGGAATTTTGGAGGAGTTTTGCAAAAGCCAAGGATGACACACAAAGGCCAGCAGATGACACAGAAAAATACTTGATCCAAATTTTACAATAAGGTACTGTAAATACCCCATAAAAGAAAAAGAAAAATTCAGACTTCTTTTCTGGTACAAAGGGAGGACCAAAATATTTTATGAGGATTTTCCAGATCTTGGGATGCCAGGCCCCTAACTCCCTTGATGTAGAAGGGATAACTGTATTTAAGAGGGGCACCCTAGCTAGCCAGCACTCATTCCTCTCCAGGATGCACTCCAGACTTCCTCTATCATACCCTCAGTGCAGAGAACTCCCTAGTCTTCCCCCACCCTGTACCTGTTCCCTTCCCCCATTAAAATGGAAGTTTCTTGAGGGCAAGGACTTTCTATTTGTATTTGTTTTCTCAGTATTAATCCAGTGTTTGGCATCTAGAAAGTACTTTTTAAATGTTTGTTGACTGATAGATCTATGTCCCCAGGAGAAAAAAAAAGGTTTGTATGAGAATGCTGAATTCAATCTCTAACTTAACTATTTAACCATATGAGCTTGGGTAAGGAAAGTCTCATCACTGAACCTCTGTTTCCTGCTCTGTAGTCATAGTAATTTGCCAGTCATACAGTATGGTGACCCTCAAATGGGCTCAAGGATATAAAAGTATTTTGTAAAGCCACATGAAAGCTAGTATTATTATTAGTGATTCTCTGTATTGTTTTAAGGGTACATCCAAGCTGCATCAGAGATATCAACAAGCCAGGAAGGCTAGTTCTGGGAGTCAGCTACATAACTGGTCCCATAAGTGGGGAGAAAAATAGGAGTTTTATTTGAAACATGGACATAATTAGTTGCAATGCCTGTTACACTCAACTTTTTTAAATTACATGATCCCTGAGCCTTAAGTGATCTATAGAACTATTATTCTACACTTTAAGGATCAACTCAAATGCCCCCTCATCCCCCTGAACCTCAATGTGGCAATTTTTTCTGTACCCTTTAACTACACTTCTCATATTTTATTTTATAGTCACCAAAACATATGTTTTCTTGTTTGTTTTTGTCTGTTTTTTTGGAGGGTTTTTTGGTGAGGCAGTTGGGATTAAGTGACTTGCCCAGAGTCACACAGCTAGTAAGTGTTATGTGTCTTGAGGCCAGATTTGAACTTAGGTTCTCCTGACTCCAAGGCTGGAGTTCTATCACTGCACCACCTAGCTGCCCCACCTAAGCATATGTTGAGAGAGACAGTCTGTCATAGTGGTGAAGTCAAGAAGTCAACCTCAGAGTCAGGAAGATGTGGGTCCAAGTCTCACCTCAGACACATAATGTCTGGCAGTATGACCCTGAACAAGTCTCTTCACATCTCAGTGCCCACCCCCAGGGAATTTTCTAAAATTATAAATTGCAGAATAATGATCATCTGCTTTGGAAGAAGGGTTTTCCTCACTGAGAGTTCCCTATACCAATGAACTATTTAACCAGGGGCTCTTAATCAGAGACACATGGTCTTCAGACAGATTTCTGTAAACTTGGTTGGGGGAAAAAATTACATCTTTATTTGACTAACCTCTAACTAAAATTTCCTTGAATTATTTAAAAATATTCTTCTGAGAAGGATCCATAGGCTTCACCAGATGACCAAAAGGGTCCATGACACACACAAAAAAATTAAGAAACCCTGATGTAGACCAAAAAGGCATGTGTCATGTGTCTTTATCTCTTTACTAGTCTGTTAAGTATTACTTGAGCAAGGATGGTCTTTTATTTAGACTTTGTTTCTCTCCCAATTCTGAACATGGGCCTCTGCACACAGTAGGTACTAAATGTTATCTTAGATTTTATTTTTTGCTGAAAAGGACCTAACTGATCATTCAATACAGCCACCTCTTTTTGTTGATGAGTAAAACTAGCCTAAGGTCATATAGCTAGCAAGTGCCACATTTGAACCCAGGTCTTAAGAAGCCAAATACTCTTTCTACTACATTGAATTGAACATAAGAGGGTTTTTTTTTGGGGGGGCGGTTGGTTTTTACCATAGAAATTCACACAAATTAAATATTTATGAGTTAAATTCACGACCTTTCAAAATGCAATGGTCTTTGCCTAATGTAGATTTAGATCTTAAAAAGTCACCCACCTGTAATATGAGGCTGCACTAGTTGAAGATGGGTGATGTGAGTAAAATTCGGAGCCTTTGGGATAGTTATTCATAGGACTGGAGTCATGATTACTAGAACTTATGGGTGGGAAGGATGCTTAGAGATGGTCTGGTACAACCCCTTCATCTTATAGATGAGGAAGCTGAGGCTCAGAGAAAAGAAGGATTTTATCTAAGGTAAAAACAAAGAAACAAACAAACTGGCATGTGGCAGAAGCAGAATTTGAACCCAGGTTCTCAGAGTCCCAATCAAATAGATTCTCAAGCTTCCTGAGAATGTCCTTATGGCTCCGCAAACAGATTTGGGAAAGGAGGACAAGAGAGAATAAAGGAGGTAGGAAGCACACCATCTGCTGAGTTTTGTGACCTCAGCTAGATTTTATAATTATAATGCTTGTACTTGATTATTCACTTGGAGTCCTCACTATAACATATAACAGGGTTTAGAAATGGAATGGTCCTTACAGATCATCTAGTCAAACCTCTCACTTCATACAGAGGGAAATAGAGACCAGAGAGGTTTTGCTTCGCCCAAGGGCACACAGAATTGTAAAGGGCAGAGACATAATTTGAACAATACCTCTGATTCCAAACACAGAGTTCCTTCTACTTTCTCAAGTTGCCTCACAGATTTGTTACTTGGATCAGATGAGGTAATAGGAATTTGCTTATGAAACTCTAACATGCTCTAAACATGTGAGGGATTAATTAAAAGACAGTAGAATATAATGAAAAAAGGCTTTAAACTTGGTTTCAAATTGGCTCTGGAAATATCTCTTTCTTCTCAGAGTCTCAATTTCCTCATGTATAAAATAACATCACTATCAACCCCACAGGGCTCTTGTGAGGAAAACAATGTATAAACTCAGTTCAACAAATATGTATTGTTGTCACTCAGTCATTTCAGTCATGTCCAACTCTTTGTGCTCCATTGGGGGTTTTCTTAGCACAGATACTGGAGTCGTTTGCCATTTCCTTCTCTAGCTCATTTTACAGATGAGGAAACTGAGGCAAACAGGGTTAAGTGATTGGCCTAGGGTCATACAGCTAGTAAGTGTCTGAGGCCAGATTTGAACTCAAGAAGATGAGTCTTCCTCACTTTAGGCCTGGCACTCCATCCACTGTGCCACCATGTCTGCTATATGCAGGGTCTTTTGCTGGTGAGGAGGGGAGGGTAAGAAAAACAACACAATCTTTTCCAATTGTGGTTTAAAGAAGGAAGTGAAATGTTTTAAGAAATAAATCTATTTTTAAGAAATAAATTGATTTTCTATTACCTATGTCTCTTAGATCAGAGAATCCCATGACAGGAAAGGTCCAGGTGTCTTTTGGGAGATAATAGAGGAAGAGAAATCAGAGGCCATATAGCTAAACTCCATCATTTTGCATGTGAGGAAACTAAAATCCAGTTATATTAGATGATTTGTCCATGGTCACACAGATAAGAAGAATCAGAGGCAGGATTTGAATGCAGGTCCTCTGAGTCCCAAGCTGATATCCTTTCCATTGCACCATCCAATTCTCATACTTTTGGCTCGTGGTAGGAAACTTGGGCATGATCCTGAGACTAACTCCTCACCATCTAATGTGGAGTTCATAATATTAGAGACATGCCCTTTACATTGGAGGCATCCTAGGCACTAATTGACTCAGATTATTAGTAGAAGAACTGGGTTCAAACCCTGGCTTTGCAACTCATTACCTGTATGTTCCTGGATAAAGAATTTTACCTCTAAAGCCTATGATCCTATGGCCTCTCTTGTATTAAGTTTTCTTTTCTGCAAAATGAAAAAAAGTCCTTCTCCAAAGTAACACAAACTACTACCAATCACTTGAAAATACTTCAAAATTGAGAATAATCAGAAATGCAAATAAAACCACTCTGAGTTGCTAGTGAGTTTTACTGAACTGATTTCTTCTCTCTCTCTTTTTCATTCTTTGTTACAAAGAAGAGGAAGAAGGAAGGTCCTATTTAACAGTTAAGATGATGCAAAGTTCAAAGATATTTAAAAAAAAACCTCTGAGGTTCTTTATTGTTTTGGAGAGGGAAGGAAGTGATCTGTGATCTCATTGGTATAGGGAGCTTCCACCCTCTACCAATTTAAGTTAGTGATTGTTCTGCAACTTGGAGTCTTAGAGAGCACTAAGAGGGTAACTTTCACCAAGAGAAATACTGATAATATGTATCAGAGGGAGAGGGAGAGCCCAGGCATTCCTAAATCCCAGGCAAGCTCACTAGCCAATATGTCACTGTAAAATACCTTTAGATCCAGCATTAGATCATAGCATCATTAGGTTTAGAGCCTTCGAGTACATTGAATCCCATCTACTATCTTCCAGATGAAGAATGTGATAGCAAAAGAGGTTCAATGACTTGTTTAGGATCACACAGCTAGTAAGTGCCTAAGGCAACATTGGAACTCACATAGTAAAATATGATAAAATCCAGTCTTGGAAAGCACACAGGAAAATAGCTATAGCTGTGAACTGATTTAATCATTTTGGAAAACAAGATGGAATTATACAATAAAAGTTACTGAAATATTCATTCCCTTTGGTCCAAAAATTCCTACTTTGGGGCTTAAAATATATTGAGGTTAGTGACAGGGAAAAAGGAACCCGTATGTACAAAATATGTATATTTTATATATATATATATATATATATATATATATATATATATATATATATATATATATATATATATATTTCTAATAGCACTATTTATAATAGCAACAACAACTAATAAAGACAAAAAAACCACCTAGAACTATGTTCACATTGTGGTACATGAATGCATAATGGAATATCATTGTTCTGTATGGAATAACACACATGAAAAACAAAAAGAAATTTGAAAAGGGTTATAAGAAATAGTGTGCTGTAGGGTGGGGAAGGAAGCAAAATTACATTACACACACTGACTAAAATTATGTGAATGAAGGTAACATCAAACAGCACAAAATTCACATCAAGTACCATGGACAGCAACTTTACAATCTTATTAAAATATTCCAGCTCTTAAGAGTCTTAATGACTCCAGGTAAATGACAAGAATGTCATTTCATGTCCAGTCATTTACAAGCATTTATGTATTCTTTTCCTTAACTGTTTTCATGGAGTTCTGTGATTGTTTTTCTTTGGAAATGTAGGTATCCTTTCCACATTGTGGAGGTTAGGGGCGCAGCACCCCAGAGATCTGGAAAATCTGAATGAAATTTTTTGGCCCTCTCTTCATACCAGAGAAGAAGTCTGGATTTTTTATTTTTCTTTTATGGGGTACTTACGGAATTAAAAGATAAAATATGTGGATATTATACAATACTATACATATATTTTATGCATTTTTGAATGTCTAAAATTTTCTGTTATTGTTGGCCTTCTAATGTCATCTGTGACTTCTGCAGAACTCCCCCAAAATATCCTATTTAATTTCTTATGCTGATCTGTGATATACCAAAAGCAATGGGGAAAGTCACGACGTGGAAGCGTTTTGGTTTTCGTTCTTGCTCATAATTTTGCTTTGGTCCTTATGCACATACTTAAATTCTTGTATCGACCAATGAAAATAAAAGATGCCAATAAAAATAAAAGGAGGCAGTTGAGCTACATAGTCTTCATTGTCGATCATAGCTCTAAGTCCTATGATTCTAGTGATTTCTTTGTATAATTGTCATGTCTAAATATCTCTGTGTATCTTCTATACCATGAAGTGCAATGCTAGGCACATGAAATATGCCCTTAAGGAATGTCTTTTGATTAACATATTAAGAATGACCAAATTCAAACTCTAGTTAAGAAATCTGCTTTCCTACTTCTCCAAACATCACTGTCCCCAAGATGAGAATCAACAACCAATCAATGAGCATTTATTAAGCTGTTTAGTTGTCCTTTGAACTCAAAGATGACCAAGATGACATCACTACGTTGGGGTCAAGGTACAGTGTGTATGACTCTGGCTGATCAGACCAGTATGAGCTCAGAAGGCTCTGCCACAGGTTGGGTATAAATAATCCATATGACCATTTAGAGTGGAGAGGTCGCTATTAAGCACCTACTCTATGACACATACTGTGCTAGATGAGCGGGGATACAAGGACAAAAATGAAGGAGGGAAGGGAATAAGCATTTATATGGTGCCTACTATATTCCAGGCACTTTGTAAGTGCTTTTTACAAATATTATTTTTATGATCCTCACAACAACCCTGAGAGGTGGGTACTGCTGTTATCCCCATTTTATAGTTGAGGAAACTGAGGCAAACCAAAGCTAACTGACTTGCCCAAAATCACACAGGTAGCATCTGAAGCCAAATTTAATTCAGACCTTCCTGACTCTAAGCCCAATGCACTGCATCATCTGGCTGCCTCCACCCCAAAAATGAAATACATCTCTGCCCTTGAGCACTCTATATTCTGTCAGAGAAAAGAGAGTCCTCATATGCTTGAGGGATCTCAAGGTGTCTGGTGGAATTTGACTTGTTCTACCCAGATGCCTTTATTTGCCTGGAGAACTCTTTAGGATAATGTTGACCTTTCATCATCCCTGTCTCTCACTCAGACTTAACAAAATACTTTTTTTGCTCCTCTATCTTGTATTTATCATAAATCTGTGTATCATTCATTCAACATCTTCTTAGGTTTTTACTATGTACGTAACCCTATGTTAGGTACCAAAGGAAATATAAAGATCAGTTGAAATATGATTTCTGCCCTCATGGAACTTAGAATATTAGGTAAATGTGACAGAAATACAGATAATTATAATACCCAATATTAAATAATAATAACAAGAATTCATTAAGGATCTATCGTGTATAGAAAACTTCTAGGAAATGTGGGGATGCAAAATTTAGATGAAGCACAACCTCTGCCCTCATGAAGTTGACAATCCAGTAGGGCATTAGCACACAAATATTTCTACTACTACTACTACTACTGCTGCTGCTGCTGCTACTACTACTACCACTACTACTACTACTACTACTACTACTACTACTATAATAATAATAATAATAACATCACAACAGCTAGTATTTATATAACATTTCAAAGTTTAAAAATTAGTTTACAAATATTACTCTATTTTATCCTCACAAACACCCTATGAAGTAGGTGCTGTTATTATTCCCATTTCACAAAAGAGGAAATTGAAGCAGATAAAGGTTAGGTGACATACTCAGGTTGACAGAGCTAGTAAGTATCTGAGGCCAGATTGAACTCTGGTCTTCCTGACTCCAAGTCCATCTCTCTATTGCTCTGCCTACCTACTGATAACTCTGCAACCTGTGCATCATTTGGGGCTCTTATTATTCTTTTCTCAGACAGTCAGACAAGATTTAGCCCTGAGAGCTTTTCCATGAAAATAATCCATATACTTCTTGCTTGTCCCCTTTTAGACCTCAGGTCTTAGGACCATCTGAGTTTGGCTTATTTCTAGTTCACTTGGTTATCTCATCAGCACCTATGGATTCAATTATCATCTCTCTACTTATAATTCTAAGAGAGGTAGATAGATAGATAGATAGATAGATAGATAGATAATTTTCTAATGTATATTATTCTAATATATTTTCTAATAGATGGATAGATAGGCCCTAAAATCTCCAGAGCACCCATTCTCTATCACCAACTAACTGCCTATTAGGAATTGCTAACTTGATACTCCATGGGCATCTCAAATTCAATAAGACTAAAACAAAACTCATCTTTTCCCCCAATCCCGCCCCTCTTATTAATCTCCCTGTTACTGTTGAAGGTACTGCCATCCTTCCAATCAACCAGATTTGTAACCTCAATGTCCTCTGCAGCTCTTCACTCTCCCTATATCACCTTATATATCCAGTTGCCAAATCGTGTTGCTTCTTCCTTCTCATCCCTTATCCATGTCTCTTTTCTCCACTCAACAGCCATCTCTCTGGCTCAATCTCTCTTCAACTATCACCCAGCTATTGCAATAATAATCAGTCTCTTAGTTAGTCTCCCTGCCTCATGTGGGAGAGATGCTCTCCCTCTTCCAACCCATTCCCCATAATAGATCATCCAAATTGATTTTCTTTTTTTAATCATTATTCTTTTTTTAATTTTTAGGCAATTGGGATTAAGTGACTTGCCCAGGGTCACACAGCTAGTAAGTATCAAGTGTTTGGTCTGAGGCCAGATTTGAAATCAGGTCCTCCTGACTTCAGGGCTGGTGCTTATCTGCTGAGCCACCCAGCTGCCCCTCAAAGTGATTTTCCTAGAGCCTAAATCTGATGGTGTCATCCCACCCATTACTAAGTCATCTCAGTGACTCCCTTGCCTTTAGGAATAATTATAAACTCCCTTATTTGACATTTTAAGCTCTTCTACATGCTTCTTTCCACATACCCCATAGTCTATCCATACTATTGTATTCATTGTTTTTCACACATGACACTCTATTTCCTGTCCTGCCTGCCTAAAATGTACTCACTCCTCACCTTTACCTCTGAGAATTTCTAGCCCTCATTAAGACTTAGCTCAATTGACTTCTTCTGCAGGAAGCTTTTATCATCCCACCCCTCCCCGAGCTGCTAGCAACCTCCTCTCCAACTACTTTGTATGTACATTTCACGTACCAAGAGCATTGAGGTAGTGCAGTGGATAGTCAATGGGCTTGGAGTTGGAAAGACTTGAGTTCAAATCTGACTCTGACACTTACTAGCTATGTGACCTTGGGCAAGTCACTTAACTTCTGTCAGTTTCCTCCACTGTAAAATAGGGATAATAATCTCATGCCTACTTCACAGTGCTGTTGTGAGAATGAAATGAAATATTTGTAAAGCATGCATAGTGACAGCGCAGTAGGTGCTTAAGAAATGCTGGTCTTCTTTTTTTATGTACATTATTGTCTCTACCTCATTAGAATGCAAGGTTCTTGAAGACGCTCTGTTTTTGCTTTATACTGTTTCCCCAGCAATTAGCACAGTATCTGGAGCATAATAAGTGCTTAATAAATGTTTTTAGACAGAAAGAGGAAGAAAGGGAAAAAGGAATTTTTGGAGCCAGGAGAGTACTATGTGTTTTTTTCACATGTCATAATGTGCATGGGCCTGTGACCTCCATGAAAGTAGAGATTGTGCAACTCAAAAGCATATGGAAAAAAAATTAAAAAAATAAAAATTAAAGAAAAGAAAGTAGAGATTGTATCTTAGCCAAATCTCATCTCTCCCCCAGTGCCTAACATAGGGCTCTGAACACAGTTGGTGCTCAATGAATGATTCCTAAATGGAATGTTATGCACACACCAAACCCAGGCAGAAGGCTATGTGAATGAAACTCCAGTTAGCAAAGACTCCAAATGCTTTTACCTATCATACTATAACAAACTGCTTGTGGATAAAAAAAAAAAAATCATTCATGCGATAAATACTTACAAGAGGATTACAGTTTTACAAAGGATGCTGGGCTTTTATTCAGTGCTTTCTTTTCTCTCTGCAGCAGCTGGATTGAGGACTCCTGAAGGCTTTGAGTTGAGCCATTTTCTGCTAAATACAAAGGATTTGCCTGTGACTCACTGCCCCTCATGCACAGGAACTAAAGCAGATTTCTGTTCTCCTCTCCAGGCTAGACTGACTGATTCTTCTGGACAAATCTGTGCCCATGGACAGCCTTGGGTCATACTGTGAAGGCTCTTAAATGAGTTTTCAGGGCCCATTGCCTGCCTCCCTGATACCCACTCCATGGCCCTGTCCTCCTGGTCCTTCTCTGGTTAGGGGAAAAAGTGTTTAAAGCACTCAGAGAATGCCAAAATCTGAGAGCTGGAAAGGATCTCAAAGGGTATGCAAACAAGCATATAGTCCCTGATAAATGGTTTTCCAGCTTCCTTTGCTGGAAGATCTCCAATGACAGTCATTACCTCTCCAGATAGCTCATATTTTTAGGAAATTTGTCTTACATCAAGTCTTTTGTTTTGTTTTGTTTTCTTACTGTCTTGGGTTTTCTAAGTACATAATCAAGATATCTATGTATCTACGAGAAGATATATTTAAACTTTTTCATAGCCAAACCTTTTTTTTTTTCTTTAATTTCTCGTTCATGCCTTATTGCTTTCACTGGTAGGTACTAGATGTGTGACCTGGTCACATCCCTTAACTTTTCCATGCCCAAGATAATTCTCTTGCAGAATATTTGTCAATCAGAATCAGTAGAGGGAAATTCTACCCTGGGAGTTCCCTCCACCAACAAAATCACAGGTACAGACCAAAAAAAAAAAAAGAAGAAGAAAAGGAAAGAAAATTGCTCACATTTCTAAGACTGCAGAAATAGTATCACAGATCTAAAATTGAAAGTCATCTTGTCCAGCACTTCCTTTTACAGATGAAGAAACTAAGACCCAAATAGGTGATGTGACTTGTCCCGGTTCACCCACAGAATAAATGGGAGACATCATCTTCTTGTGACTCCAAGTTTGGCAGTTTTTCTACAATGCCACATTGTCTCATAAAAATGGTGAATGGACAGCCCAGTTGCACAATAGATATACTGTTTTAGTGGGGATGCTTCATATTTCTAAATTATATATAATGTTAGCTCATGACTTAGAATATGCATTTTTATCACAATAAGGAAATATCATTTCAGGTCTATTTGTAACATTTTTAATCTAAATTAATGTTGTCTTTTATTGAAGGCTTTCTCTGAGTCTAATGATATGATCATGTAGTCTTTACTTTTTCTCTTGTTAACATGATTTATTACATTGATTGTGTTCCTGGTATTAAACCTTCCTACATTCTAGTTATAAATCCTACTCTGTCATGATGGATAATTTTTTTTATGTACTGCTGTATTCTATTTGTGAGTACTGCATTTAATATTTTACATCAATATTCATTACTGATACAGTTTCTTTCTCAGCCTTGCCTTTGTTTTGTTCAAGGATCAAAACTATATTTGCCCTTTTTTTTTTGTTTGGAAAAATCTATGTGATCTAGTTCTTTAAAAAAAATAGTCAAGGCTCTGCTCCCTTTTCCTCCCCACTCCTCATGACTATACACACTTCCCTTCCTCTAGCTCTGGTACTCTCTTCAGTCAGAGTCTGGGATCCCTGACTCCTGGCCTCCATCCCCTTCCCTCCACCTCTTCTCATTCATGGAGCACTGAGGCTGAGGCTGAGCATTGTGAGGCTTAACGTGTTGGAAAGGATCCCACAGCAGTCTGAGATGCAAGAAGGATAGCTTCCATGCCTTAATCTTCAGGGACTTTGGATTAGGTGGAGAGGCAGTGCAAAGGGCTAGGGTTCTAGACCAACTTTATAGACACTCAGCCACCTGCCTCCCTGTCTTTTGGGAGCTCCCATCTTTGGCAAAGCACCCAGGTGATGGAAATGCTGTATTCAGACCAAGCATTGCTCTAAGCATTTGTAGCTTGTTGGAATTTAACAAGGCCCCAGAGGAAAGCATAGGGCTATTGTGTGGTCTCCTGATCTGGCATGTGCACTGTGCCCTTGGGGATCTCCATGGCCTCTTCTTTAACCCTATCTTCCATCTGAACTTTCCTGTTGCTTTCTTATGTGACACAATAGATGTGGTCCGATGATACAAGTAAGCTGGGCCCCAACAAACATACCCACAATGTTCCGTCACTGGACACATAAGTAGAGGAAAGATGGGATCCTGAGCTTTGACAACTACCCTGCATTATTTGTTCTGGCTTCTAGTTCTTGCTGATGGACACAACAACCCAGCTTTGGTAATTTACTCAACAGTTTCTGCAGACTAGAGGCAGCTAGATGTCTCAGTGGATAGAACACTGGGCCTGGAGTCAGGAGGATCTGAGTTCAAATCTGGCCTCAGACATTTACCAGCCATGTGACCCTAGGCAAGTCACTTAATGCCTGTTTGCCTTAATTTACTGGAGAAGGAAATGGCAAACCACTCCAGTATCCTTGTCAAGGAAAAGATAGCATGGTCCACAGAGTAATGAACAGTCAGACACAACTGAATAATCTGCAGACTTCCTGGAGCAGAAGCATGGACCTGGTTGAGATTCTGTCCTTCCTCTTCCACTTCTGCTTCTCTATACTCAGCAAAGATTACTCTGTGGAAGGCATAAGTGATTTCCTGCCCAATTTCTCCAGGAATTTGGGTTGGTATTCCAAAGGAAGAGAAATCCTCCATAATACTATCTCATTCTCTTGGCAATGCATTTCTCATCAAGTGTTACTGATTTTGGAGTGACTATTCATGAGCAAGGTTTCACTGCAGAAAGCACATACCAGCTGTCTGCCTCCCCTGATTAGTACTTCAGCTAGCATTCATTGCTCTCTACTCTGAGATGTTCTATCAATTTCCCAACCAGTTAGCAGCCCACAGATCCCTCAGGAAAGTATGTAGGAGGCCATTGCTAACGGTGCCATAGACCAGCAGATTTCCTGAAGAGTACATCCAGTGATGCTGAAACAGCCCCCAGTACTCCCCTACATGATCACCAATCAGATCTGACTTTGGGAGTTGGAGAGAAATCAGTCTTGATTCTATGAGAGTGTTCTGTACAACTGGTCCCTGCCCTAGGTGGACTTTGAACTACTGACATCATATGCCTAGGGGCTGGGTGTACTGGTCTTTGAGAACTTAGCCAAATGACTAATGGTGGTGATTCCAGCAGGTCACAGTGATGCCAAGAGAGTTTGGAAGAAGCAGAAAGGCACAGACCCTGAGAAAGCCTTAGGGACTGCAGAGAAGGGTCTTCATACCCTAGAGACAAGAGGGGTTCAGACCGCCAGAAATAGAGATGATGGAGACATCCCAGAAACAGTACAAGAGATGCAGTCTGGTAGCTCCCAGTGGTGGGAACTGTATTTCCCCAGGTATCTGTCAATGGTATATACTTGTTCCTATCTTTACTTTCCAAATTACTGAACCACAGCATGACTTACAGGATTCTCTGGTGTGTTATTATTTACATCAGAACCTCTCATAGTTAATAAAGTTGCAAAGTGAAAAAAAGATGGTAGATTCATTGGTGTGGAATTCACTTTGATAGATTTCATATTTCTGTTCAGGCCACCACCAACCTTCTAGTCACCTAGGCTTACACCAGAGAGTCACCTTTGACTGTTTCCTTTCCCTCTCCTCTTACTCAATTTGTTGCCAAGTCTTGTGGATTCTACCTTCACAACATTTCTCAAATCTTGTTTTCTTTTGCCCAATCACCCCATGCAACCCTAGTTAAATCTCTCATTACCTCTTGCCTTGACTATTGCAAGAATAACTTCATTGCACTCTTGACTTTCAGTTTTTCTGTAGTCCATCCTCCACTGAAGCTTCAAAATGGTAAAGATTAAGCTTGGCTGCAAAGTAAAACTATGAGAAGTTTCTTCTCCACCCTTCTTTGCAAAGATAGGGATTGTGGGTATGGAATATTGCTTGTAACATTAGACTTTCTAGATATGTTGGTTGGTTTTGCCAATTTTTGTTTCTTTTGCACACTTTTTTGTTTTCTTAATCAATAAACATTTACTAAGCACCTACTATGTGCCAAGTACTGTGTTAAGTGATGGAGAGAGCAATAACTCTCTGGAAGAGGTAGACAATGATTTATTGGGAAATACAGGTGATATAAAAGGAACACCTATCAATAAAAAGTAAAAGAATGAAAATAAATCCCTTCACAGTCTAATTTTAACCTCTCTTTCCAGAAATATTTTGTATTACTTCTTTTCACAAAGCCCACATTCCATGTCTTGCTTGCTGCTCCTCAAACTCATCTCACACCCTGCCTTTGCATGAGCTGTCCATAATCCTCAGACTAAACCTTCTTCTTGCCTTTGCCTCTTAGAATCCTTAACTTTGCATATAGCTCATCTTAAATTTTATCTGCTTGGAGATGTCTTTTCTGATGCCCCCGGGTCATTAGGATTCTCGCCTTCTAACAGTCTTCTATTTCTTTGTGTGCTTCTAATCTGCCCCTCTCCCTCACTAGAATATAATCTCCCTGAGGTCAAGGACTGTTTTTCATTTTTGTCTTTGTATCCCTGGTGCCTAGCACAATGCCTTGCATATAATAAGCACTTGATATACAGTTAAATTGAATTGAGTTATGAATTTATTGGCCTCTAATGCCATTTTGCAGGACAGCTTTTTAATGTCCCATGTTATTTTGGTAATACACACATGTACATGCATGCACACACACACATACACACATGCACATGCACACACATGTGTGGGTGCACACACACACATACACACAGAGTTGATGGAGCACCACTTGAAAAACAGAACATCTTATCCTGCCTCTGACATGTACTTTCACAAATATACCCTGGCTATGACTTAATTTCTCAGTTATCTATACATCATTCTCTAAAATTATGTTAGAAAAAATTTTTATTTTTTTATTTTTATATTTTTTATAAATTTTTGTTCATTAAAAACTAACAATAATCTTAACATTTAAGGAACTATAAATTGCAAGACACACTGACCTAGGTTGGAGTTCCCCATACCAGAGAAATCACAGTTCTCCCTTATATTTTGTGAAACAGAGCTGGAAGGGACCCTAGAGGTCACCTAGTCCAGCCTCAGCATTTTATAGTTAAGGAAATTATCACCCACAGAAGTGAAATAATTTGTCCAAGGTCTTATAGATAGCAAGGAATAGGGCTAGGATTTGAACTCAGGTCCTTTGACTCTAAATCAGGGATGAGGAACCTGCGGTCTTAAGACTACATGTGGCCCTCCAGGTCCTCCAGTGTGGCCCTTTGACTGAATCCAAACTTCACAGAACAAATCCCCTTAATAAAAGGATCCATTCTGTAAAGCTTGGACTCAGTCAAAAAGCCACACCCGAGGACCTAGAAGGCCACATGTGGCCTTGAGGCCACAGGTTCCCACCCCTGATATACCCCCATTCTAACTCTCCCTTCTCAAAATACATTGCTTTTTCCATTATGCCACTCATTATAGAATTGTGTATAATAATCTCTGATCATTTTCTTGATTTCTTTTGCCTTTATTATGATGTTTTAAGGCTGAATGGTAAGGTGGAAAGAACTCAGAATCATGAACTAAATTTATAAACTTACTGTCTATTTGATCTCAGACAAGTTGCTTAAACTCTTTACATATCAGTTTTCACATCTGTAAAATGAGAGTTTGATTAGCTGGCTTCTCTTTTTCCTTCAAATTCTAAATATGTGATTCTGTAATCTCTTTCTTTTTTCTCATTTAGGTGATTTGAGTGTTCTCTTTAAGAAATACTTGTTAATTATTTACTGTCATTAATCCTGTCAAAAACACTTCTTTAATTTATTTTTTTCTGATTTTTAATTGTGTAATCTCTGCTCAGCTCTTTCTTTCTTTCTTTCTTTCTTTCTGTGTTCTATTAGTATATGTATGCCTTTGTTCTTTTTCTAAGTTTTTTCTTTTTAAGAGCAGGCAACTCAAGTTTCTTTTTCTTACTGGCATGGGCATTCAGTACTATGATATTGCTTCTGAATACTGCTTTGGCTGCATCCCATAGATTTTGATATGCAGAATATATATTGCCATTATCTTTGATGCAATCTATGATTGTTTTTATAATTTCCTCTCTTACCCAGATATTATTTAATAAATCATTTTTAGTTTCCATGTGGGCATACACTTTTTATTCATTATAAGATTATTTTCTGCTAACTTGATTCTATTGTGATCCATAAATGCAGTCTATAAAATCTCTGCTTCCATCTTCCTTGTCAACCAGCACGTGATCAATACATATTCTATGTATATTTGGGGGCGAAAAGGAAAGGTTATTTGTTTTCTCCATTGAGCTTTGTCTATATATCTACTAGATCAATCTCTGTAATTTCTTTGTTACTAATCTTTTTCTTGGATTTATCAAATTCAGATAGTGGGATGTTAAAATCTCCCATCATTATTGATTTTACTACTTTTTATAAAACCATGAGCTTTTCCTTTTGTAATTTTACTAATACATTTATTAGATGTATATGCACATAGAGCACATAATAAAATGCTTTTATTGTTTAGGAGAAAGCTTAACTCCTGCTTAGTCCCATCTCCTACCATGGAGCTCAATGGAACAACCCCAACTAATTTAAATAATCCCACTTAGTTATCTCCAGAGAGATTCACAGGTTATATCACAATTGGGGTGCAGGGAGAGCTAATGGGAAATCTTCAGAGTCTCTTGACACATGGAAGATGCTGACATATTTTGTGTTAAGTGACAGAACACATTAGACTATGAAATTCACTCCCAAACCTTAATCTTGGAGACAAGATCCACTTAGAAAATGAAAGAGGCAGGGTATTTCAAGCTTAAGAGCAATTCCATGAGGCCAGGGTTTGGCAGGAGAAATCCAGATCAGAGTCCTTGTTCAATACCACATAAGAGCTGACAATAGAAGCCAAGCCATTCAGTTCAAGAACAGGCAGCTTAGGAATATCTCCCACAGATATGGGATAGGTCTTCAGGGGAAGGCTAGGATTGCTCTCTGGCAATCAATATTGCTGAATTTTTGCAAGTTTTCTCTTTATTCCAGTGATTCAGTTATTTCATGAGTGTGTTTTTCCACTTAATCTGCATTGTTTGCACTTTTATTTTCCACTGTACATAGTATGTCTGCTATTGGTTGCTTCACTTGACTTTTTAAAGGTTTTTTTTTTATGATGCTATCCATATTGCTCATTTATTTATTTTGTATTCCTTCCTTCCTTTCACTCCCTTCCTTCCAAAGGCCAATCTGGAAGGATATTGACATGTAGAATGGTATAATGGAGAGAGAGCTCAATCTAGTGTTAGGGTTCAAATCCTCCTCATGACACTTACTAGGTGAGTGACTTTGGGAAAATCTTTTAACCTCTCAGGGTCTCCGGGCAATCTCTAGGATTTCTGCATGCCTCAGGCCATAAATCACTGACCCTCTGTATACTTCCTTCCTGCACTTTTTCGTGTCTTTTAAATTCTATCCTGTATTTTTGCCTTGACTTTCTATATATGCAAGATCTTTATTTGTTCTTGTGATCATCTTACTACTGTTACATCTTGATTAATTGCTTTAAAGGTGCCATTCAATCCATTTGAGAATGCCTTGGGACATCTTATGTTGTTTCTTTTCTCACTTTTAATCTCCCTCGACTTTAGTAATTTAACTTGTTCTACAGTAATTGTCCAGGGCTGAGGAACAGGGAGGGTATTACATCAGCAGTCTCTCTTTCTTGCTTATGTAATCCTGTATGATGTTGGAGGTAACTGATGGAAAGGAAAAACTAGCTCCTCCCTTTTGTCTGCCCCCAATGTTGTTTTGTTTTGTTTTGGCTACGCAATGGGGTTAAGTGACTTACCCGGGATCACAGAGCTAGTGTTATGTGTCTGAGGCTGGATTTGAACTCAGGTCCTCCTGAATCCAAGGGTGGTGCTCTATCCACTGCCCCACCTAGATGCCCCCTCTGCCCCCAGTTTTGTATGGAGGGAGCCACTCTTTCCCAAATCTTCCTTTAACCCATCCCTGTAAGAAGTGTTGGGTGTTTAACCCATCCCTATAAGAAGTATTGGGTGTGACTCCTGGAACACAGAGTTGGTTGAGGAGGCAATTGATGGCCAGCCTTTAAAATTGCACCACTGGGAGCAGTAAGGTCCTTCAGTCCCAGTGAAGCCTAAAGAATCTCTAACGTCTCCACCGCACTGGGATATAAAGGGATGATAGACAATAGCGGCAGGGTTACTATCATAAAAAGTACCCCCAGATGGGTTGCTTAGGGGCACTTCATTTTCCTAGGTGTAGTCTGGAGGGCAAGCCACCTAGAGAAGAGGCTTCATGAGCTCAAGTGGGGAAAAGTGAGGCCCCGAGATGGGAAAAGTCTTCCTAAAGGTCACACAGGTAGGACTTCAAACCTCAGTGCTCTGGCTCCAAATCCAGCATCCTTTCCACTTTAATAGAGGTCATACACCTTGCTGGGTTTTAGCCATCTTCTTCACTTTGATTGTGTTCTTTTTTGTTTGATCTTTATTTTCACTTGTGACTTTCTGGGGTATGAAATAGATGTCCTGAATAATTTGACGGGCTTTCCTGTAAGAGAGGAATTCTGTTTCTTTATCTTGGGCCTCAAAGATCAGAAAAAGGAGCAATGGATTTACATTAAGGAAGCAAATTTCAGCTTGGAGTAAGGAAAGACTTTCTAACAATCTGAGCTGTCCAAAAATGACTGCCTCTGAAAGCAATAGTTGCGCTACACAGACATACACCCCTCCCACTACCAACCCTTCATTGGTGATATCAAAGCAAGACTGAAGAATGACCATTTGTTGGAATGGCTAAAGAAGGAATTCTTAGTCATGTACAGGTGGGACTAGGTAGCCTTAGAGGTGTCTCCTTACTTTAAGATTCTGCGATTCTGATTCAGTCAAATAGAGAGCTTTCTGTTTCTCCTCTTTTCCCTGATCCCTGAGGATCAGGGGTCCATGAACATTTTAAAGGAAATATTTTGATCACTACATTTCAATATAATTGGTTTCCCTTATAATCCTATGTAACTTAGTTTATGCATTTAAAAACATTATTCTGACAAGGGCTTCATCAAACTACCCAAGAGGCACATGACACAGAAAAGGCTAAGAAACCTCACTCTACTATAAGAAATGATGAGCAGGTGGACTTCAGAAAAACCTGGAAAGACTTGTATGATCTGATTGAGTGAAATGAGCAGAATCAGGAGAACGTTGTACACGGTAACAGCCACACTGTGCAATGACTAATACTGACAGACTTAACTCTTCTCAGCAATACAAGGATCTAAGACATCTCCAAAGGCCTCAGGATGGAAAATGCTATCCACAAAGAAGAAAGAACTATGGAGTTTGAATGCAGATTGAAGCATGCTGTTTGCTGTTTTTTTCTTCTGTTGTGTTTTGTTTCCTCTTTGTGATGGCTCCTCCTATTGGTTCTAATTCTTACCTACAACATCACTAATGTGAAAATATGTTTAATAGGAATATATATGTATAGCCTATAACAGATTGTGCACCATCTTGGGGAGGGAGGCAAAAAGGGAGGGGGAGAAAAATTTAAAACTCAAAAGCTTATGGAAGTGATTGTTGATAATTCAAAATAAATTAATTAAAAATTAAAAAAAAAAAAGAAACCTCACTCTTCATGCACCTAGAACAGCTTGGAATACACAGATCTCCCACAATGAGGACTTGCTCATCCCTCCCCTGGAGCAGGAAGGGGCAGATTTCAAAAAGCAATAAATAAACAAACATGTAGAACATGAGACTCTAATCTTTCTGTTCTTGGAAGGAACAAAAAAAAAACTCCACAAACCATTGACTTCTAACAGAAATCAATATTCTCCTAACTTCAAGCAAACACGTTAAAGTCTGGCCAAGAAAGCAATTTGCTCTTTTCAGAATCTTCCACACAAGAAAAGCTCAACCCTAAGCCACATGTTCTTCCCAAGGGCTTTGTGGTATGAAAGCGTGAGAAATACTGGGGCTCCAGCTATGCTGATATTTCCAGAAAGGCAGGATAAAGGCAAGAGGAAGAGCCTCTGCTCGGGACTTGGAGTGGGCATTGTGGTATGGCAGAAAGTCCAGAATGGTGAATCATGAAGCTAAAAGCCCTGGCTCTGCTACTGGCTAATTCTGGGGGCTTTGAGGAAGTCACTCTTCCACTCTGAGCCTCAGTCTCAACATCTGCAAAATGAGGATAATAATAATTGCATTGATCCTATTCACAGGGTTATTGTGAAGAAAGTACCTTGGATCAGAATGGTTGTGTTTGGAGGACTGCTAGAATTAGACCTGATCTAAACCCTGATCATAAGACCTGGGTTTGAATTCTGGATCCTACACTTGCTATTTATGTGACCTTGGGCAAGTCTCAGTCTCCTTTTCTTGAAAATAGAGACAATAATGATTATTACTTCTTACCTCACAAGGTCTGAAGGTATTAACAAAGTATTTTGTAAACCTTAAAATATTACAGAAATGATATCAATAACAATAGCAATAATACATTTTAAAAATGGTATAGAAATGTCAGCAAACTTTATATATCAAGAACCAGTTATGCACAAGGCCCTGTGCTCCGTGCTGGGAATACACAGGCATAGATCCTGCCCTCAAGGAGCTCCCAATTTAATGAAGACAAAGATAATCATTATTTTGGCACCAGTATCTGTCCAAGCTCAGCAGCTGTGCACCAACTACAGAACCAGCCTGTGCTACAAGGGGAACATAATTAACCTTCCAAATAAGGAAGAACTCAAATAGTTTCTAACTTCCGTGGGCCCTCATTTCTGTTATTCTAAAATCCATTTGAAGCCTAAACAATATTGGACTAGAAGCAAATCAGGGTAGGGTTGTGGAATCAATCAATAGACAAGCATTTACCAAACTCCTACTGTGCATTAAGAAGCAAGAAATTACAATAATAATCTCCTCCAATTCCAACCCATCATCTATGTCCTGAGTGGAAGGACATAGCAAAGTAAAGGAATGCTGGGCAGGGAAATGGATCAAATGGGCTTCTGCATGTCCTGAGATCTCTGGAAGCCATCTGTGCCCTCTTTTGCTCGGCAATTCCCCCACCGCCTCCATATTCAGAAGTTCCAAGTGGTTTTCTTATTTTATTTCTTACGTCACGGTGTTCAGGTTTTCTGACTCATCATATTATTCTGGGATACCTATGACTCTTAAGTTTTCTCTACATATCCTGTATCAATGTATTTTGCTTCTATAGAGATTATGTATTCTTTTAAAATTATTGCTTTTTGCTTCTATTCTTCCAGATTGTCTTTGTTCTCTTCTATAGATTCATATTCCCAATCAATTGTTCCCTCTTTCTCTTCTTTGGAGAGCCTTGCCACTGTAGACTCAAGGTTTTTGTTTGTTTGTTTTATTCTGCAATTGTTTCTGGTGTGTAGGCCAAAAAATCTGTTTTCACTCATCTGATTTCTCTCTTGAACTATTCAAGAACATTATGCTATGGTTCCAAACTCTCCTGGAAATCCACAGGGTCCTCTGCCTCATCAAGGGTTGGTTGGATATTTTTCATCTTGCAACACTTATTCAGAGATATTTGAGTTCATTTAGATATCCTAGTAGACAACTTACCTTTTGTACTAGTATTTTCTCTGTTGATTTAACTTGTGTCCAAGACTTTTAACTGAGTTTTCTTTTGGTTGAGACCTTTAATAATTTCTGGTTTCTTTCCTTATATTTCTCTTTTGTTCATTTTTTGACTCCTTCATCTTTGATGTTGGATTCCTCAAAGGCTGGACCTCAAAGCTGTCTCCTTCCTTACGGGGGAATTCACTTTTTTTTTTTGGTGAGGCGATCAGGGTTAAGCGACTTGCCCAAGGTCACATAGCTAGTAAGTGTTAAGTGTCTGAGGCTGGATTTGAACTCAGGTCCTCCTGACTCCAAGGCCAGATGTCTCTTCACTGTGCCACCTTGCTGCCCCTGGGCACTCACTTTTTAACCATCCTCATTCCCTGCCCCAAGTTACTTCTGAGGGAGGGGGAACAGAACTGGCCCCAGTTGAATTTCAGTCTCCTTTCTTTCAGCTCTGGTGCAGCCCCCCACAATGCTGGTATCCTGCCACATTTCTCTGATCTTTAAGTATCTGATTACTGCTACAGCACAGTACAAGATACAGAGCATATTTCCACATTCCTATACCTCAGCCTTCTCTGCAAGATGGAAAAGGAACAGGGGCAGATAGAGACCTGTTGCTTATTGTTATAGAATGGTGGGGTTAAGGTAGAAGCATCTGCAGAAGCAACACTGGACATTTCTAAGTATATCTCAGAACACAAATCCTTGGTCAGAATGTGTCATTCTGCCAGATTGAAAGGACAAGTGGGGAGGAGGTGCTGAGTGACGTCATTGGGAATTGTATCTTCTGCTTTTACCCGCTGGGTTATTACCTCATTAGATTTCTTGGTGTCTTAGCTTGTAGAAACAGCTCCACTTAGTGTACCTGCTGTGGATAATTCTTATGTTAAGAGTTTTGAGAGTTCATAAGGATTGGAGAAAACGTCTAGTCTTCCATCTTGTTGATCACATGATTGTGCCCTGAGATCTCTCTAGTAGATGTGAAAGTCTGGAAGGAACCTCGAAACAGCGACCAACTGGGATCTGTCAATACCACTGACTGCGTTAGCACTTTAGCCAGTGTGCTCCTAGGAATCTAAGAAAATGTATGAAGGTGCAAGCTGGCCCTGCTCAGTACCATTATAATTATCAGCTTGGCATGGAGGGCTTCACAGAGAGTAAGTAGTATTCCTTTGTTTCCTGGAACTATAAGAAGATAAGATATGTCAGAACAAATAAAAATGTACCAATCCCCCCCTTCTGGAAATGCTTGGGTGCCTCTGGCCCTGACCACGAAAGCAGACAGACCATAGGTGTAGGTGGAATGGCCTAAAGATATGAGTGCATGTATTATGTGTCTGTACTACATCATGGCAGAACTGGTAACAGATCTTACCAGTTTCAGGGAAGGATATCTTACTGCTCTTTGTTAACCCTATTCTAAGCTCCAAGTTATACAACAAAATATTGAAGATCAATTCAGGGTAAAGATAAGAAACAGATCCATTTCTGAATCCTGATTAGATAAAAATAAAAGCAGAAATTGATAAGTTACTTAAATCTGAAGAGGGAAAAGCAGAAGAAAATGAAGGCATTAAAATCAACAAAACATGTATTCCTGAAGGACTACGTAACAATGAACCAGATGGCACAAGCAGTGCCAATGGCTCAAGTGATTTTCAAAAAGAGATGGGCATGCCACGTAGCATGGAATTTCAAGAGGTTTTCCTTGGGTAACACCCACATAAACTCAACCAATAATATGCTGACAAAGAAACATTGAACAAATAGCTTAGTCATGTGAGTTCATTTACAGAAACAAGGATTTGTGATAGTGATTCAGGATGAGATCTTGCCACCAGAAATCAGAGAAAAGTTATTTTTAAGGACCCCAGATTTATTGAATCATGAGGATTATGCAATAAAATGGTAGAAATTGTACAATATATCACACTGCAGGTTACAAAAATTTAGCAGTTACAGCATACCTTGGAAGACACAATCTGGTGTTGAGAATTATGCACCAGGAACTCTCTATTCTTCATAAAATAAAAGAATACAAATCCCCATCTCATAAATACAAACTACAAAACAGAGGAGAATTCAATAAAGCTATAACCAAAGCCTTATCACAAACAAAACTGGTGCCCACAAATGCTTAGACATAGCACTGACCCATAAAAAGTAAAGAACAGTGTTTTTAGTAGATGAAAATCATGCCAAATTCTCGTCATCACCAAGCTACATGAAGTGAAAATCTCTCTGAATAGAGCAATTGAGGAGAAGAAATCAAAACTGTGCAGGCACAGCATTAGAAACCCATGATCATTTCTGTCCTCCTGCCTGCAATTGTTGTCCTAAAGATGTTTTCAGCAAGCCTGCGGAATTGTATGAATGTTCTCATTCCATTTCAAAAAGCAAGCTTTTTATCCATCTGTCCACTAAATATTAAATATTAAAATAATTAATTAATTAAGAAATCAAATATTTAAATAAATTAAAATATTTAAAGAATCATGGGAGAATGACTTGTCATTGAACTATTTGCATCTAAACTCCACTAAAAAGATTAGAAAGATAGCAATAATGAGCGGTGGTTGATACCTATGTAGCTCTATAAGGGTCTGTTATCTCTTTTAATTTAGATTATCTCAGTGAAACCTCAACACAACTCTATGACATAGTCACTACAGGTATTGTTACTCCCATTTTTACATATGTGGAAACTGAGGCTCAGATAAGTTACTTGTCCGTAGTCACACAGCTATTAAATATCAGATGACATCCTATGTAAATGATGCTGAAACAGTGAACATGGCCACTTTCAGGATGGTGGAAGCTGACGTCTCTAGTCCGCCCTTCCTCCACCATGGCAGGATCCCCTCTGCAGCCTTTGCTCTTATGCCCCAAGTGACAGAGACTTCACATTTATGAGGTAACCGATTCCATTGCTAAACTGCTCTGATCATTAGAAAGTTCATCTTTAAATTGAGTTTAAATTTGCTTCCTGGTAACTTCCCGCTGCCCTCACCCCTCCTTGCCCTGTGACTGGCACCAAGCAGCACAAGTCTCATCCCTTTTCTCCAAGATAACCCTTCAGATATTTGGAAATGATGATCATGTTCCACTTACAGATACTTCATATAGCATTCAACTAACTCTCCTACATTTGGGCTTTACGAAAAAGAAGGACAAGCAACATTAAGCACCTACTATGTGGCACTGTGCTAAGTTCTGGGGATACGAATGAGAAAAAAAAGAAAAATAATCCCTGCTCTCAAGAAGCTTACAATCTAATAGGCGAAGACAACATATAGCAGGAAAAGGAGGGGAAGAGGAAAAGTATATGGTGTGAGGACATGACGGAGAATTCCAAAGGAAGGTGCAAAATTAGGGAATGGCTGGCCCGGGTCATACATATTGAGCATGATGACAGCTGTTAAAAATGACAGCTAAAAAATGGGTCAGTGTTATATTGGGGTGATTGTTGGCAACACTTCAACCGCCACGATACCCCAGTTCTAGTACCATTTACTATTATTTTTTAATTCTCAAGGATATTTTGGGGTTTGTATAGGGAGAACAGGGATATGCCATCTGTTTATAAAAGTTGGCAAGCTTCTGATTTATACTATTGCCACTTGATCTTGTCTTTCTAGATATTAGGCAGATGTTTATTTTTAATATAATCATAATGAAGTGGTAGTAATCATCGTATTAATATTATGTAGATAGCAGTGGAATAGAAAGAGCCCTAGATTAGAAGTCATCAGGCATATTTTCTGGTCCTGGTCTTGCTATTTCCCCTTGGTATAACCTTAGGAAAGTTTTCAGGTTCTTTATCCATCAAATGGACAGAGTAACCCTCCCCTGACTCCTTTGTAGGTCCATGGTCAAGATCAAATGAGAAATCAGAGGGTAAAGTGCTTTGTAAATGGCAAACTGCAAAGAGCTCTGGACTGGAAGTCAGAGAATCTGGTTTCAAGTCCTACATATACCATATACTTCCTATGTGAACTTAGGAAAATCACTGAGATTTCTGAGCCTTATTTTTCTCACCTTTAAAATGGAGTTAGACCAGATTAATTCTAAGATTAGACTCTTTCCTTCTCAGACATTCTATGATCCTGTGATTCTGATTTCCCAGGTAGTTTGAGGGCTTTTTTTCTTCATTCATTCATGCAGCTGGTCTTGAGGGGTCATATAATGAGGACCCAGGCTTCTCTTTTCACCATGTCATTCAGAGGCTGCTGAAAAAGACTGGCTCAGGAAGAGATTTATAGCCTTTTGTACAGCTGGGCTGAACTCATTCCCTCTCAGGGTCCACAGAGTTGTTAAGTCCTTCTACTGATGACTTTTATTGACTTCATTGGCATTCTGAGGCCTGAACTAATTTCCCAGCCCTAGGAAGGAAGGGATGAGACAACTAAGCTTGAGCCATGCTTTAGATAAGATCTTAGAAAATCCATTAGAAGGAGGGTCCAGTTTAATCTTAAATTCAGCCTTTTGGGGTTTTCATTAACTCCTCTCATTAGCAGAAGCCTTATTCCAATGCCTAAAGTACCTGCTGAAAACCTTGGATAAGGGAGGAAGGGAAGGGAAGGTACTCCCCAGAAAGGCACATCTTCACCTGACTTATTAATCACACGAGGGTAGAATGTCTTTATTTATTCCTGGACAGCCCTCAAAGGAGGGAGGAAGTTGCGTGGCCAAGCATTCCAGCTCTCTGCAGGTGCAGGGGAGGGACTGTTGTGACTGAAGCTTTTTCTAGGAAAGGGGGAGGTAGACAATGGCTAATAAGTTTGATATTTTAAAATATCATTCATGGATGGGACTGACATAGAGTGCCTATTAATAGCATGGCCTTTATTAGCACCATGAAGTTCAACCTTTCCAACACCAGTCCTTGCTCATTGGTGTTCATAATGAATATTCATTGAGCCGCTGTACCAGTGGCTAGCCGTCAGCTCCCCTGCTCTGCTGGGTCAGCACTTTTTAGAATAGTTTACTTCTCTTATAATCTCAGAATAGGAAAGTAAGGCATGGGAGTTGGGGTTCATGAGGCTGGCTAAGTTTGACAAGAAGCATATACCATAAAGCTGGAAGTTGTCTGTGTTTGAGTCATACCCCTGCCTAGACGGTAAACTCCATGAGACAAGGGCTATATTATATTTGTGTGTATGTATTTATTCATCCATTTATTTATTTATTTGTATATGTATGTATGTATGTAGATATAACCTTTATTTTCTCCATATATGTGTGTGTACATATGTACATATATACACATACATACATATATACATACATGGGGCAGCTAGGTGGTATAGTGGATAGAATGCTGGGCCTGGAGTCAGGAAGTCTCATTTCCTTGAGTTGGAATCTGGCCTAGGCTGCTTATTACTTTGTGAGCCTAAGCAAGTCACTTAACCCTGTTTGCCTCAGTTTCTTCATCGGTAAAATGAACTAGAAAAGGAAATGGCAGTAACTTTGCCAAGAAAACCCCAAATGGGGTCACAAAGGGTCCAACGTAATTGAAAATGACTAAACACCACCATGTATACATATATACATGCCTATGCATATATATATAATAAACATATATGCATGCACATATACATTAGAATGATTATATAGGTGGACATATATTTATATATGTATCTTGAAATTTGAAAGGCCCCCACTGTCTAGTACAATGCTCTGCAAATGTGTAATCAATGGTTGTTGTTTTATTTTAAATGAAAGAACTTTAGAAATTATCTTGTCCAACCTCTTCATTTTACAGATGAGGAATCTATGGCCCCAAGAAGCTAAGTAATTTTCCCAAAGTCACACAAGCAATAGTAAATAGCAGAGCTGGAATTTAGACATAGGTCCTTTGGGTATGAGAGAGTCATCGTCATCTATCTTGTTCCCTTCCCCTACCATGCTTTGCCTCTAAACGTACCAATGTTTAGGCTCCTGATGGATTTTAGAGTAGCAGAGATGAGAATTCCAGTTGAGTCAGTGGAAAGAGTTAGAAGCCATTGGAACCTTTCCCTGTAAGGGATGCTGACTTTGTGCCCCTATCATTCAGACTGATCCTACCTATGGCTGGTGTATAGCAGTCGAGCCCTGACAAATAATGGACTCATCTCTCTCCCCATTCAATTGGTATTCTTTACACTCTAACACATGCCCCTAGTGTGCTTGAGGTTACGCTGGGTCTCTTCCAAGATGCAGTTTCCTGAATCTACTACTCATTCACAGTAGGAACACAGAGGTGAGGTAAAAATTTCTCTTAAAATTAAACTTTACTGATTCAAAAACACTTTTCAAAAAAATTTCAAACATTCAAACCACATTTTCACTAATATCTAGGGGACTTTGTGGGTAAGAGATTTCTTTTCAGTTCATAAGTTTAGTCTCTAATTAGTTTGCAATGCTATGAATGTCTGCAATAGGGGAAGATTTTCTTCCCTTCTTATCTCATTCTCTCTTTGCATTTCTAATGTGTCCAGAATTAGGAATTCAAAGATGAGATTACATCTTTCTGAAAACTTTGGAATTTTCAGAAGAACAAGTTTTTTCATCCTTCTTTTTAAAATATATCTCCCACTGAAAGTTTAATCAAAGGGGTCAGTGGAAGTCCCTATTTTGGGGAAATATGAGTTCAGCATCAGAACTACAGTAATTGTAGACACCAGTGAAAGCTGATTTGGGTGTGAAGTTTCAACAATTAACTTACACGTAAACAATGTTTTAAATATAAAAGAAAAAGAGCTCTGTGGTCAAGAATGTCTAATTTCAGAAACTAATCTAGTCCAGACATTTTCAGAAAGATGTCAAAACTAGGTTCTAGAGAAACTGGAGTTTTTTGGAGGAATATTCTCCCAATCAGCTACACAAAGCCAAAGGGGTATTTCTAGAAAGGGAGTACATTTTGGTATTCCTTCCATCTTTCCTTTCCTCCTTCCCTCCTTCCTTCTTTCCTTCTAACCTTCCTTCCTTTGTTCTTTCCTTCCTTTATTTCTTCTTTCCTCCCTTCTCTCTCTTCTTCCTTCCCTTCCTTCCCCTTCTCCTTTCTTTCCTCCCTCCTCTTCCTGGAACCTCACAAGATATTTTGGGGTTTACAAGCTAAATTTCTTTTTTAAGAATCATGCTTTCAACCCAAATCACTCTGACTCTCATTGATTGGCCAACAATAGATCCCAGCCCAAGCCTCACTTGGTCATTGTTTGGACTCAGATGGCTCAGAGTGAGTGTAAATAGCAATTGTTTCTATTTTTGGCCAGAAAATCTGAGGGTCTCCACCTCACTCCCAATTTTTATTTTTTATTTTTTGACTAGGTAAAAGAGAACATTCTTTGCCTCATTTCTTAATCAATGAAAGGGCATTGCCTCAGTCAAACTGAGACTTGGAGAAGACCTTAACTTAAAAAGACCAAACTCTCTCACTGCATCCAGAGCCATCTCCAGTCATCCTGATCTATATCTTGCCACAGGACCCAGATGGCTCAAGAGGAGAGAGTGGGGTTGGTGACTTTGCACAGCCCTGCCTCACTTCAATCCAATTCACTTGCAAGTCATGACATCACATTCCTGATGTCATACTCCTCTTCAAGAACAAAGGAAAAACTATGAACTACAAACCTTGTACAATTCATTTAACTAACCTTAATTACCTATAAAATGAACTCTAGCCTCGGATCTATAAAATGAGGTCCTTTCTAATGCTAAATCTACAAACTATAAGAGTATATGAATGCTACAAAGGTTGTATGTAGTAAGTGGGGTTGATTAACTTGGAAAAGACTTAGGGGGCATATAATCACTGTCCTTAAGTATCTAAAATTTAAATATCTAATGTAGAGAAGCTTGTTCTGCTTGGTTTCAAAGGGAAGAAATGAGAGCAGTGGGGTAATAGTTACAAGAGAAGCATGTTTTGTTTCATCATAAACACTATTTTCTAACTATAGCTGTCTAACACTGGAGTTCAAATCAATGAACATTTATGTTAAGAGCACCTGTAATAGGCCAGACCTGACTCAGGTCAGTCTGGTAGCTCAGGTTTCAGACTGGAACAAAAGACATTGAGAGTCTATTTGTTATCAAAAGGAGGTTAGCTTCCTAGGACACTGCTTCTACCACAGTACTCTGCTGTTGTTCGTGCTTCATTTTAGAAGAGAACCAGCGACATCATGGGATGATGTGTTGATTTGCCCCTGAACTGGATTTTAAGTGAGGCAAAGTTGTACAAAGTCGTCAGCCTCACTTTCTCTTTCAGAGTCATCAAAATCTAGTGGCAGGACAAAAGTCAGGATGGTCCAGGCTGTAGGGGATGACCTTGGCATCTTCAGTGTCTGACCAAGCTCTAAGTGCTCCACACCACCTATTTCAGACACCTTCGTGATCATTGGAACAAATTATTCTCATCCGCCCATGCTGCCAGGGAAAGTCTTCACATGCTTGAGGCAAATATCCCCTTAACTCACCGACAGGTTTGTGACCTATCAGTTGTGCTCAACCTGGTTTAGCCTATTTGCTGAGGTGGTTTTACTGGAGTTTGGCCACTGTGCATGTAGTACTCTGCTAGGCACTGGGTGTATACCCAGACATGTGCACATGCATGCATGCACACACACACATACATACACACACACACACACACACACACACAGAAATACATAGGAATTCCAGGCAGTCCTTGATCCAAAAGAGCTTACATGCTACCGGAGCATACAACATATGCTCTGATAAGTAAACACGAAGTAATTAGGGGAGAAAGAAGGCAGTAACAGCAGGAAGCATCAGGGAAGACTTATTGGTGGAACCCGAGCCAAACTTTGAAGGAAGATAAATATTCTGAGAGATAGAGAGTATGGAGATGGGATGCTGAGTTTGGAGAAAAGGGAGAAGTTCAGTCTGAATGGTCTAGAGAAGGTGTATAGGCAGGGCTGTGCTGGAACCAGCTCAAACTGGGTCTCAAGAGCCAAAGCTAAATTTTCAGTGTAAACATTTATACCTTGGAAACTGACTTGATTGTCTAGGTTCAAGAAAGTGATTGGAGATAATGTTAATGCAGATTATACTTCCACATGTGTCATGAGTACATTTCCCCTCCTATACATAGCCAACTAATGTGAAATAAGACTGGATTGACTCATGCAAGAATGAGTTGTTTCCTGACACTAGTGATCACAGCATCACAGGACCATAGGATTACATCTGGAAGGAAGCTCACAGGCCTCCTGGGACAACCCCCTCATTTTCCAGATGAGGAAATGTAGGGTCCATGAAGTTTACGTGATAGGGATTCGAGATTGGGCTGGGTCACTTTTTAGGGTTGTTAAAGCAATTCCTGCTTCAGGTACAGGCGGGACTTACAGGAAACATCATGATAGATGGAAAAGGCTCTAGGTCTTCAGTCAGAACCCTGGGTTTAAGTCCTAGTTCTGTTTTACCTCTAGGACCCTGAGATTCCTCTTCTATAAAATGGAGGTGATTGCTACGGAAGTGATCTTCTAGCTCCACATACCACAAATAGGTGACTTGTGAGTTTCTTTCCTATGCTGACAATCTATAATTTTTGATCAGGAAGAAGAAAGCTATCACTGTAAAAGAATAAATATAGGAAAGCTGATGAGGTAAAGGGTTAGCCCCTAAATAATAATTGTAGAAATTTATATAGTCCTTTAAAGTTTGCAAAATGCTTGGCATATGTTATTTCAAATGAGCTTCTTAGCAACCCTGTCAGGTAAGTGTCACAGACATCATTAGGCCCATTTTATAGATAGGCAAACTTAGGGTGGAACAGGTTAAATGACTTACCATCTGAGTTGGTATTTGAAGCCCTATCTTCCTGACTCCAAGTCAATCATGTCATCTGCTGACCATGCTGCCTCTGAAGACCTCAGGCTCTAATCAAGCATTTCTATCAATGTTAAGAAATAAGTAATGGAAGGTGAAGCTTGGAACCTGCCTTTGACTGGGGGAGGGAACTGATAAAACACATTTTTTCAGAGCACCAGGGCAGATAATAATGTAATTAGAGCACACACAGCTATTAAAAAAGTTGACAAAGCACCAGACTCAGAGGGAATGCATCATGGAAGATAGAAGGGAGGGGTGACAAAGCCCTCAGAGATCTAGCTGAGGCCATGAGAAGTCAGGCAGAATGCAGGATGCATTTGGATGAACAAAATCTAGGACTCAAAGGAAAAACTGGGCACAGTAATGAGCATTATTGATCTTCTTCCCCATCCTTCTTTTGGACCAGGAGTCTTTAACCTGGCCTTTGTGAACATTTTTTTTTTCTGATTTGAACACAGAATTTCAATATAGTTTCCTTCATGATTTTGTATATTTTATTTTTTGTATTTAAAAATATTATTCTGAGAAAAGGTCTTTAGGCTTCTCCAGACTAGCAAAGGGGGTCCATGACATAAAAAAAACAGTTAAGAACACTAGGTCCTGACCAGGAGCCCCCTGAAGGCAGGATCTACATCTTATTTCTCTTTGTCTCTCCTGACTTTGTGCCATGCATTTACATATCACACCCTTCAGAAATGTTTATCGCATTGAACAGACTCTTTCAAAGCTAGCTCAAGGCCTTCTTCCTCTGGGAAGCCTTGCTCAGAACGTGGCATCTCCACTAAACTCTTAGACTACCTGTTATTTGGTCAAATTGGTCATTGTGTATCTGTCTACTATGGTTCTCAGTTTCCCTTGTCTCTCTTGCCTACCTCGCTTTCCCCCACCTCCACTTGGATGTTCAAGATCTCTGAAGGTAGGATCTGTGGCCGCTTAGGGCTCTCATCCTTAGTCTCTGTGGGCTCTTGAGTTCTTTGAGGAGGTCCCAGCCTATAGATCCTCTGTCTCCTGAGACTTTGCCTTCCCTTATGGCAGTGCTTAGATCTGTCCTTCTGTCTTCCTAACTAGAACTCTGTAAGAGCAGTATCTATTCCTTCTCTCTCACTCCAGACTGGGAGCTTCCAAAGGGGAGGCTGAATTTGTCCCTCCCAGACCTTCATCTTTATCCCCAGACTGGGAGCTCCCTGAGGACAGGACCTGGATCTGTCCCTCCTCTGACTTCTCAACCAGAGTGCCTTGAGGACAGGGCAACCCAAATGTGCTAGAGTCAATTCTAATGGGCCAAAGGCAATTCCCACACTAGGGACCTGAGAGGCAGAAGGCTAGGGAATCAAAGCCACTTCTGGCTGTCCTGTACCAGGTCCAGGGCTTTTCCCACTGTACTACACTACCTCTATAATACAGGAAAATTTTATTGGGAAGATACATAGGAGAGGGGGTGGGGTGGAGATCAGGGGAGATAGCAAAGATTATCACTGGCTAAGGGAATTAGGAAAAACATCAAGGAAAAGAGTTGCACTTTTAAAAATGGGGAGAAACTGAACAAGAAAAGAGGGGAATTATCAGAATTACAATTTCAGATGACCCCAAGGGTAATAAAAAGATTCATGGTGGGAGAAAGTAAATCTGAGCATATCTCCAATAATGACTTGCTCTGGAAAAGTGGCATAAAAGATTACAGATAATCAAATGTTAGAGCTGGCGGAGACCTAAGGTACTTGAAAAATGTTTGAATTATGTTGTTTATGTTGTTTCTCAAGCTTTTTTCACCCAAAATTGTTTCTAAAAATTGCAATATGAAATTTTTTAACCAGGTTGGAAAAAGCCTTGAATTTGGAGGCAGAAGACCTGGAAGAATTAGTCTTCATACTTACTGTGTGATCTCCAGTGTCCTCTGGGTCTCAGTTTACCTATATGTAAAAAGAGGAAGTTGAAGGAAAAGATTCTTAATGTTCATTTCAATCGAAATCCTATGATTTTCCCAAAGGCAGATGTTCTTTTTTTTTTTGTAGGCAATTGGGGTTAAGTGACTTGCCCAGGGTCACACAGCTAGTGTCAAGTGTTTGGTCTGAGGCCAGATTTGAACTCAGGTACTCCTGACTTCAGGGCCGGTGCTCTATCCTCTGCGCCACCTAGCTGCCCCTTACTACAGATGTTCTAAGATGATGTTTCATGGGCACCTTTGAGCACAGGACAGCTGTTAGATTAGCCACATATTTGTCTCCAGGAATATGTGTTATCAGGAATCAATTAGCCAATCATCACGCATTGACTGAGTTTCTTCTGGGCTCTGTGCTAAGTGCCAGGGGAGACAGGGATGGCAGACTGGGCCCCTGCCCTGAGGAAGCTCATAGTCTGGCAGGAGAGATAAGCCACTGAAAATGAAAAATATGCTAAGGACACAAAGAAAGCCACCTAATAATTGGTAAATAGACACAAAGAAACTAAAGAGTTCAAAAGGACCCTAGCACTTATCTTGTCTAACCTGGACCTGAATCATGAATTCCTTCTATTATTAATAACTTACATTTCTGCAGAATAAGGTTTTCAAATATTTTCATTATAGCAGCCCAACATCCCTAATAAGTGACTATTCAGCCTATCTTCTTGAAGACTTTCAGATATAGGAAACTCACTAACTATTGAGGCAATTCCCCTCCCTTCCCTCATCATCCTCACCATTGTATCACCTATGACATGGACCTCCCTTATAAACACTTGGTCCAGTCCAACAATTTTCCACATCTCTGTTTCCTTCAGTATTATTTCTTCTTTCTTTTATTTTTTTTTTGGTTGGGCAATGGAGTTAAGTGACTTGCCCAGGGTCACACAGCTTGTAAGTGTTATGTGTCTGAGACTGGATTTGAACCCAGGTCCTCCTGACTCCAGGGCCAGTGCTCTATCCACTGCACCACCTAGCTGCCCCCTTGTTTCTCCTTTCATTGTAAAGATGTCTGGACTATTACATCAGTGTATAAGTGAGGGGTTCAAATTTTCTTAATAGTAAAAAAGAAGAGAGCTGGTAATAAAAATCTTTGCTGATGTCTTTATAGTACTTTAAAGTTTAAAGACACTTACTATCTGTGTAACCTTGGGCAAGTCACTTAACCCTTTCTGCCTCAGTTTCTTCATCTATAAAATGATCTAGAGAAGTAAATAGCAAACTACTCCAGTATCTTTATCAAGAAAATCCCAGGTTCTCTCTTTGGCCATTCACTATGAGAATGAAGACCATTCTAAGCAACCAGACCGTCAACATCCCAGAAAATGTTGATATCTCTCATAAGGTTCAGACAGTTATTGTAAAGGGGCCCAGAGGAATCCTCCGCAGGGATTTCAACCATATCAATGTTGAGCTCAGTCTCCTTGGAAAGAAGGGAAAAAAAAGGCTCTGGGTAGTCAAGTGGTGGGGAAATCAAAAAGAACTTGCAACCACACGCATAATCCATAGTCATGTACAAAACATGATCAAAGGCATTACCCTGGGTTTTTGTTACAAGATGAGGTCTGTGTGTGCTCACTTCCCCATCAATGTTGTTATTCAAGAGAATGGCTCACTTGTCAAAATCAGAAATTTTGGGGATGAAAAATATATTTGAAGAGTATGCATGAGACCAGGCGCTGCTTGTGCTGCTTCTCAAGCCCAAAAAGATGAGTTAATTCTTGAAGGCAATGATATCGAACTTGTATCAAACTCAGCTGCCCTGATTCAAGAGTTTACCACAGTCAAAAATAAGGATATCGGAAAATTTTTGGATGGCATCTGTTTCTGAGAAAGGCACAGGACAACAAGCTGATGAACAGGTTGGAAAAGATACCAAAGGCCCATGTCTGGAGGAGTCAACACTTATTCAGATGTCAAAATAAAAATAAATTTTGTCATTTAAAAAAAAAAAAAAAGAAAATCCCAAATGGGGTCATGAAGAGCTGGACGTGACGTAACAGCTGGATCTGGAAAAGCTAGAAGGCCAGTCCAAATGGAACAGAGAGAGTGCATGGAGGAGAATAATATGCAATATGACCCCCAAAGTAGGTGGGAGCAGCATTATACAAGCTTTTAAATACTGCACCAAGGATTTTTATTTTGTTCTACAGGCAATAGGGAGCTTTTAAAGATTTTTGAGTAGCAGTGACATGGTCAGATATGGGTTTTAGAAATATCAATTTGGTAGTTGTGAAGATTTTTAAGGCTTCAGACATGAGAGAACTTTGGGGGAGGGAGGGATGTGGAAGGAAAATATCATGAATTCCATTTGGGGCATGGGAAGCTTACAATGCCTATAGGAAATCTGGGTAAAAATGTCAAGCAAGTTCTGAAATTCAGGAGAAATACTACATCTGGGTATATAATCCTCCTTTCCATCCTTTGGATATGCCCCATTTTGTTGATGTCCTTTCTAAAATTTGGCACTCAGGACTGGGTGTAATATTCCAGATGCCTGACCAAGGTCAGAGCACAGAGGGATTGTTACCCTCCTCATTCTGAACATGTTGCCTCTTGTTATGCAGCTAAGATCACTTTTTTTCTGAGAATATAATCATCACCAGGTTGGGTGCAGAATGACCACGTTTTAGTCACAGTAACTCTACAAAACAGACTATAGCTCTATCCCAATTGGTGCAAGTAATGAATTCTCCTGAAGTGGTTGCATTATTGGAATTCATGTTGCATTTTCCATTGAGTTGCAACCAATTGCTATATTTCACATAATAATAACTTTAAATAGGTGCAAATTCTAATTCAGTGGAGCACAGAAGAGATTCCTTATTAACACTAATCGGGGACCAGGCTATGCTAAGTTAAAGAGAGTTTGTAGTCTTTGATGGCAGAGGGAGTATCCACAATCAACAAAATTACAGATCTTTGATGAATTGAATATGAAGAGTCAACATGTGGTGATGCTTCCTCAAGAACAGATCGTGCATACTCACCTCATCTCTTTTTTTTTTGATGGTATTGTTAAACCAATAGATGCAGGGAATGCTATGGATATATATGACATAGGTTTTGGCATAAGAGTGAGCATTGATTGGGTCAACTAATCAATCAGTTACCCCACCCTACTTAACTTAACCAACAAGAAGCAAGGCCCTGATACTGTAATCTTGCAAGAACACCTCCACTGAATCAATCAGTCAAAGGTTTTAGAAGAAATGCAAAGCATGCTTTAGAAGGAAAGTTAATTTAAAATTCCTGAAAACCACCAGATGAAATGTGATGTTGAACAGGAAAATATTTGAGTTGTTTGAGGAAAATTGATCACACCCTGTGGGGCCTATATAAAACCAAAACATTAGTTTGGAAATTGACATCCTCGTGTCCAATAGCTTAGTCATGCTAGTCAAATCCTTGGCCAAGAATTTCCTGACCATCCTGACGATGGTCTCAGTCTCCTTCCACCCCTTTGCCAGAGGAAGACTTTCTGAACTTCAGAGGCCTTAAGGATTTTGATCTTTGCATCAGCATCCTAGCAGTAACTCTGGATCAGCAGTGACTGGCGGCACTCTCTGCATGGGAGCTGGGGTCCAATTAGACACCCCAAGGAAAGGAATCTTTATGACTCCAGCAAGGAACCCGCAGCACACTTAAGGGAACTTCATGAATACCTGCATGAAAAGGAGAAAAAGACTTCCAGCTACTAGAATCTATGAATTACTCCTTAGCCACATCTATTCCCCAGGCTTCAACCTATTTCCCCCTAGGTTCTATTGTTCTGATGGGATAGTGTATCACAGACTTTTTGGGTGTTGCTTTGTACTAACTGTACTTATTCTGCCACCTTATTAAATAGTCATTTTTTTGGTGAGGCAGTTGGGGTTAAGTGACTTGCCCAGAGTCATGCAGCTAGTGAGTATTATGTGTTTGAATCCAGATTTGAACTCAGGTCTCCTGACTCAGGGCGGGTGTTCTATCCATTGCACCACCTAGATGCCCCTAAATAGCCATTTCTAAAAACTACTTAAGGTTAGCTGAGTGTATTGATTCTCACCTGATAATTCTGGGATAGAAATATTGGGAATTGATGAGCTATAGCTTTATAAAGATACCCACAATCCCTCTGGGTTACCCCTAGAACTAGGAGGGAGAGACAGTAATTAATCTCTGGGGACCCAGTCCACAAGTGTGAGCAGGAATTGTAAGAGTAGCAAAGTGACTGTTACGTTAGCAAAACTTGGGATAAAGTTTATCACACTGTTCTTGAGAAGATGGAGACTTCTGGTTTAGATGACAATTCAATCAGATAGCTTCAGACTTAGTTGGATGATCAGACTAAAGTGCTATTATTAATGGTTAAATGTTAATGGGGCAGGAGGTCTCCAGTGGAGTACCCCAGGAATCCATGATGAGCTGTTTAACATTTTTGCCAACAACTTGGATAGAGATAGAGATGCTATGATCATCAAATTTGTAGGCACATACAACTGGGGTGGATAGGGAACATGCTGGATGACAGAGTTGAGATGCAAAAGGAATTTAACAATTGAAAGCATGGGACTGAATCTAGTAAGCTGAAATGTAGTCTTGCGCTTTGGTACAAAAAATTAAATTTATATATATAGGATGAAGAAGGCATGGCTAGATAATGGCCATTCTGAGAAAGATTTTGGGGTCTGGGTGTTTTGAAAGGTCAATATGTATCAGAAGTATGATGTGACAGTCAAAATCTAATATGATCTTAGACTGCTTGAAGGACATTACTTCTAGGAACTGGGAGGTAATTGTTCTACCATTCTCCATCTTTGCCAGACTACATATGGAATATTGTATTCATTCTAGGGGTCATGGTTTAAGGAGGACATAAAAAAAAAAACTGGGGAATGTCCAGAAGGTGGACATAACAGTGAGGGGCGTTTAATTTTAAAAATGAGTATTGGTTGAAGGAACTGAACATGTTTAACCTGAAGAAGGCCCAGTGGGGACAGGATAGCTACCTTTGTATCTTTGAAGTTCTGTCTTGAGTAGAGCAACTAAACTTGTTCTGTTTGTCCCAAATATCAAAACCAGGAGTGATGTGTAAAAGTCGCAAAGTGGTCAATTTAGGCTTGAGGTTTGAAAAAACTTCCTAATCATTAGAGCTACCCAAAAGTAGAATGCTCTGCTTCAAAGTGGCAGGTGATAAATTTCCCCTCCTTGGATATCTTCTGGAAGAGGCCAGACTACTCCTTGTTGGGTATGTTGCAATGGGTATTCCTTTCATGTATAGATGGCAAGGCATAGTAGGTAAGGAACTGGCTGCAGATTCAGGAAGACCTGAGTTTAAGTCCTACTTCTGACTCATACTTTCTGCATGAGCCTGGGCAAGCCACTTAACTTATCAGTGCTCTAGGCTACTAGTTGCAGAGAAGGTTCTGACTTGCTTTAGTAGAAGGATTTCCCTTATTTGGAGATCCCTGTTCCATGAAATAACAGAGCCAGTCCATGTCTCTATCCTTTTGTGTTTAGGCTAGACAAGATATCTGTGGAGGTCCTTGCCCACTCTCGGATTTGGTGATTCTGTGATATAAGATCACCTTACCTTTTTTGGCTTCCACATCACACCATTGATTACTATTGAACCTGCAGTCCCCTGGTATAGGCAGGATTTGGATGGGTAGGAAGAGTGGATAGGGTATCCTACACAGTGAGAACAGCATGAGTAAAAACATAGAAATGGGAATAAGTGAAGTGGCCTGAGAGAAAAGCAAAGAGATCAGCCTGGTTACAGGGGATGGTTCATGTAAGTAATGAGAGAGAACTTTGGAGAGAAGATTGGAGCCAAACTGTAAAAGGCCTTGAGTGCCTGGCTGAGTTATAGCACAGAGGCAGCATGGCACAGTAGATATGGGATCAGGTTTCCTTGGTTTCCATTTTCCCTTTGCCATTGAGAGATTTTGGGGAAATGGCAGTGGTGCATTGAAGGAAAAGACAGTCAGGGATAAGAAAGTGGCTGCTCATGAGAGGAGGAGGAGAAGGAGAGTTGAGTGGGGATTTCCAGGCGTTGTGAAGATGACTTTCAGGGCCCCAGATGTGTGTCTTTGGCTTTGGTCAGTCTTCCCATGGGAATATGGGAATAATTGAGAATTCAGGCAACACAGAGAAGCAGTCCCCACTGTATTCATCCTCTGGCTTTTGCCCAGCCCCTAAGATGGAGAGAACACTGAGTCTTACTGATAATCCTCAGAGAGCAAACCTAACATTCAAAGAGCTGATAACAAAGCCCTGGTGTATATTATTGGCCCAGTTCAGAGCCCATCAGGTAGGTGGCACAGGGGCTAGAGAGCCAGATCTGAAGTTAAGAAAAACTTCTTGAGTTCAAATCTGGCCTCAGACACTTATTGACTGTGAGTCACTTAACCCTGTTTGCCTCAGTTTCCTCATCTGTAAAATGAACTGGAGAAGGAAACGGCCAGTACTTTGGCCTAGAAAACCCCAAATGGGGCCATGAAGAGTCAGAAGTGACTAAAACAACTGAACAGCAAAAGGGACCCCAGTAATATTCATCTAGGAAAAGAGAGAATCTGGGGAAAGAGGAAGGGTGGAATGTGCAAATAAATTCACAGCACCTAGGGGTGGGAGTTGGGGGGAATCACTCCTTGTCAGCATCTCTACTTACAAGCTTCTGGGGCCCTGGGTAAATTATCGTTACTCACTTAGCCTCCTTTTCCTCATCTGTGAAGTAAAGACAATAATGTTTGCATAACCTTCCTCACTGGGTGGTACAAAGCTCTCCGCAAACCCTATAGCATAATAGAAATGGGACTAATTTTGTTGATGTTGTTGCTACCATGCAGCCCTCCTTTTATGAAACAGAAGTAATTGTCTTTTTCCACCCTGAGAAAGATGTAGCCCATGGCAGGCCCAAATGACCAAGAGGTTGCCATGAATTAATTATGAAGAATGATGAGCTGAAATAGGGCTTGAGAGCTTAGGGGGTAAAAAAAAAAAAAAAGATTAAGGTGTTTGGGACCTGGAGACATAAAGGAGACACCTGCTGGGAGATGAGTCGATAAGGAGAAACAAACTGTATTAGGTTGTAGCTATTGAAAAAGAGACACAGTGGAGTTGTTGAGGAGAATAGGCTAATTTTTTTCTGGCTGGGACTCACACAACCCCCAGTGCTAATTTATTGGAGAAATAGCAAGCTTTGGTAATAGAAATGCAGCTCCACAATTCAAGTGGAAGCAACAAAAACATTTGGAGACAAGGAGACTGGCAGCAGATTACTCCTGGACAAGATCTGGAGAGAGAGGATACTGATCTAAGCAGGGTAAGGAACTCCCCCTTTGGGAGGACAGAGATGGCTGGTGGCTGAAGGCCTTATCTCCTCCTGGCTCTCACCAGTCCCCACAAACTGACCTCCTTGACTGTCAGGAACTAATCAACAATTCAAGGCATTGAATGGGTCAGTAACTCTGATTTCCTGGGATCTCAGACCCTCATCCTAAAGTAAAGCTGTCCCCTCTGCATTAGAGGCCCCTGGGAAACCATAGGGGGAAGCTCTGGATTAAGGGTCAGGACACCTGAGTTGGAGTAACATTCTGCATGATCCAAGGCAAGTTACATGACCTCTACAGGCCTCAGTTTCCTCTTAGATAATATGAAGTCAGTTGGTCAACTAAATTTATTAATCTGGGAGTTGAGAGATAAAGTATTGTGTGTAAGGAACAATAAGGAGGCTAGTGTCACTGAATCAAAGATAAAAGAGAGAGGGGAAGGGGGAAGGGAAGAGAATGTATAAGAAGACTGGAAAGGTAGGAAGGGGGTGGGTTTTGAAAAGGCTGCAAAAGCTAAACAGAGGATTTTATACAAGATGTCCCAAAAGTCTTTGTTAAATAGGCTAAAACTACACAAAGACTACTTTTGGGACGATGCAGATTTGATCCTGGAGATGATAAGGAGCAGCTGGAGCTTATTAAATAGGGGTGTGATATGATCATAATTGCACTTTAGGAAGATCATTTTGGTAACTATTGGAGGATAGATAGAAATGGGAAGAGACTTTTAAAAAAATAATTACACTTTATTTTAACATTCTTTTTTTTTTAATTTTGATTTCCCAATCCTTTCCCTTCTCCTGATCTCCCACCATTGAGGAGGCAAACAATATGATATCAATTTATATATATATATATATATGAAGCCATGCTAAAAAAAAAAGAGTATTTAAATAAGTGAAAAAAGCATAATTGAATCTGTACTCATAGTTCCATCAGTTCTCTTTCTGGATGTAGATAGCTCTTTTCTTCATGAATCCTTTGAAATCTTGCACAGAGATGATCATTGGAACCATGGGAACTGATGAGATCACCAAGTGAAATAGGATAGACTAAAAAGAGAATAGGACCCAGAATAGATCTTTGGGGAATCCCAACTATTAGCAGGCATAACATGGCTGAAGGTTCAGCAAAGGAGACAGAAGAGATATCAGACAGGTAGGAGAACAACAAAGAGGGAATAGTGAAATGAAAATCTAGAAAGAAGAGAGTATCAAGGAGAAGAGGGTGATCAATAGTGTCAGAAGCCACAAAGAGGTCAAGACAGATGAGGGTTAAGAAGATATCATTACATTTGGCAAATAAGAAATAATTATTAACTTGGAGAGAACAGTTGCAGCTGAATGGTAAGTTCAAATCAGTCTGCAAAGAGTTGAGAAGAGAATGAGGAGAAAGGAAGTGGAGGTATCTATTGTAGATGGCCTTCTGAAGTTTAGTCCCCCCCTTTACAGGGGAGAGACAGCAAGATAGCTACTAGAAATGAACAGATCAAGCGAAGATTTTTTGAAGATGGAGATGTGGGTGTATTTGAAGACAGTAAGCAAGCAGCCAGCAGACAGGGAGAGATCAAAGACAAGTAAGACAGAAGGAATGATAAATGGGGCAATCTGCTGTAGAAGATGACGAGGCATGAGAACAGTTGTGCACATAGAGGGTTCTGCTTTGTCAAGGAGAAAGACCACCTTGTTATGCAAAAAGACATCTGAGGGATATGAGATGAGGAGGAGAGGAGAAAAGAAGGTTCTCTGTGAATGACCTTTTTTTTATTTTTTTATTTTTTGTGAAAACCAAGGCAAAGTTCTCAACTGGCAAGGGTGCTGCAGAAGTCTGAGAAGGGTTGAAAAGGCTTGGAAAAGCTGCCATGGTTGAGTAGGATGATTGGAAGAGTGAGTAGGGTAGTCAATTAGGGAATTATAAAAGGATTACCTTGCCACAGTGAGGGTCCAAATGAGATTATGTAACATTAACTTGTGGACCCAGTCAGTACAGTCTCTTAATTTTCTCCAGTTTCAATCAGTGGCGGTTAAGTAGGAGAAAAGGCAGCAGTTGGTAGGGATAATCCAAAGTTGAGATTTGGAAGGGCAAAATCTTTGACAGGATAAAGGAACAAAGGATTCAAGAGAAGAGGACTATGTTAGAGTTGAAATGGTTCACTAGGGGATCAAGGTGGGCAAGAGAAGAGAGTGTGACCAATGTAGGGATGACAGCCTGGGAAAGAACTGAAGAGTGGAAGGACTGGATGTTGCAGTGAGGAAGGAGAACAGGATTTGGAATTGTAAACCAGAGGGAGAGATGAAATGACAACAGATTGTGAAAAAATAAAGGAATATCAGAGTTCATGAATATAAATACTTGTGGGAAGGAAAGTTGTGAGACTCAAATGAGATAATGAATGTAAAGCACTTTGCAAATCTTAAGGTGCAATATAAATGTCAATTATTATCATTATTATTAATCTATAGCTATCAGGCCTCCATTCTGGTGATGCCTTCATTTCCTGAGCCTTCTCTCTCCTTCCCTCCCTCTCTCTCCTTCCCCCCCTCTTTCTGTTCATCTCTCTCTCCTCTCTCTCTCTCTCTCTCTCTCTCTCTCTCTTCTCTCTCTCTCTCCCCTCCTCCTCCTCTCACTCCCTTGCTCTCCCTCTAGCCCTCTCTCTCTCCTTCCCTCCTTCCCAACCTCTCTTCTTCCCTTCCTCTCTCTCCTTCCCCCTCCTCTTTCTGTTCATCTCTCTTTCTTCCTTCTCCTCTCACTCCCTCACTCTCTCTCTACCTCTCTCTCCTTCCCTCCTTTCCTTCTTCTCTCCTTCCCTCCTTCCCTTTCTTTCTCATCTTCTCTTTCCTTCCCTCTCTCTCTCTGCTGCTGCTGAGAGTTCAAGCAACATTTATAGAGCATTATAGGGGAATGATAATGTTTAACAACCAGATCCTTGGGAGGAGGAAAGTGATGGAGAAAATGTCAATAAGGAAGACTTAACTTATTTAAGTTTAGTCTTCCTTATTGACATTTTCTCCACCACTTTCCTAAGTCTAGATAATTACAAAATAATGAATCAGGCCTTTATTTACAATGATAGCTGATTTCTAAGGCGTGAATACTCATGCTGAAAAAATAACAATCACTCCTACCAGTGGTGAGAGCTAACTCCAGCAGATACTTGTGGGTGATGGTAAGATCACAGGTAGGACCATTCTGTGTGTGGCTTTGGTAGGGAGGAGGAGTGGATCATGAGAGTGAGGAAGTGGAGGACTTAATGAAGATTCTCTAAAGTCTCTTTGAACTCTAAGAATCTAGGAAGTTATGAAAGCTCAAGGAAGTCACTTCTCCCCTTGGGATTTAGGAGGATCAGTTAAACAATTTTTCAATAAATATTTGGTAAGCACTACCATGTTCCAGATACTACGCTAGGTGCTGAAGATACAAAGACAAATAAAAAAAAAAAGTCCCTGCCTTCAGGGAGCTTAAATTCTATGGGAAGAAAGACTAAAAGATCTAAAGTTTCTTCTAGCTAGCTCTAAACCTATGATCCTTTGAGAGGGCTGGACAAGATGACCTCCAAGGTCTCTTTCAGCTCAAACATAAGTGACCCTGTGACCTAAAAATACATTTATAAATTTGTAGAAACAAATATACATACATACATATATATACAGAGAGAGAGAAAGAGAGAGAGAGAGAGAGAGAGAGAGAGAGAGAGAGAGAGAGAGAGAGAGGTCACAAAAGAAATGCTTAAAGCATACAACCTCTCAAGAAGCAATGCCGTTGTTGTTCACTTGTTTTCAGTCATATCTTCATGATCCTATTTGGGGTTTTCTCAGCGAAGCTACTGGAGTGGTTTGCTATTTCCTCCTCCAGCTCATTTTAAAGATGAGTCAACTGAGGCAAACATGTTTAAATGACTTGTCCAGGGTCACATAGCTAGGAAGTATCTGTGGCCAGATTTTGACTCAGGTGTCCCTGACTCCAGGGCTGGTGCTCTATCCACTGTGCCACTGTCTGGTCCAAAGGTGACCCCCCCCAGGGGTCACAAAGGGAAGTAGCAATGATGAATATTTATATTTCATTTTCATTTGGCATGTCATGTCCACCTTGGATCTGCTTTTTAAGCAACTCATTCAGGGTCTCTATCTTCTGGCTAGTCCAGCATTTATGATTCATTCTCTTAGGGGTGGTCAGCTTCTCTTCCAAGAAATTCTGGCTGTGTGGTACACGTTCCACATAGCAGCTGATGCCAATTGAGAAATCCAAAAATTTCCAAACTCCCAAGGTATCCACCATTCTCAAAATGTCCAACTGTCACGTCACCTGTGTTCAGGACAAGAAAGACAAAGCAGAAGAAGCCACTAGGACCTTGGCATCTAGTTTCAAGCCTACTCTGGCAGTGGCTGTACTCCTCAGCATGCATAAGAGGATGGAAGAGTCCTGAAAATCTCAACAGAAGAAGAGAGAGAGAAAGAGAGACAAAGGACAGAGAGAGGGGGGGGGGGAGAGAGAGAGAGAGAGAGAGAGAGAGAGAGAGAGAGAGAGAGAGAGAGAGAAGAGAGAGGGAGAGAGAGAGAAGAGAGAGGGAGAGAGAGAGAAGAGAGAGGGAGAGAGAGAGAAGAGAGAGAGAGAAGAGAGAGGGAGAGAGAGAAAAAAGAGAGAGGGAGACAGAGAGAGAGAAGAGAGAGAGAAGAGACAGAGAGAGAAGAGAAAGAGGAGAGAGAAAGCAGAGTCAGTCCTTTAAAATCTACTGAGAGGGCCATTCTTCCTGTTTCAGTGGCCAGTTTTCTTTGAGCACACTTCAATTCTGAGTAGGGGTAGAACACACAAGGACCAACTAAAAGCTTGTGGTTTTGCATCTCCTATAACCAGGGACCCTCCCACCAGAAGGGGCCAAGGTAGGTATTTATCTCCAGGAGATGAGCCCTAAACCAGCAGATCAGGGGAGCTGCCTAATTATCCTCATTACATTTACATTTGTAATTATGCTTGAAAAACATCCCTTGACCAGGATTTCAACTGCCCAATTATGTATTGGCTTTATGATAAGAACAGCACAGTTTGTATGCTACATCACTGATCATAAAATGCTTTTTTCACCATAGGGATATGAACAAAATGAAGCCTACAGTGATTCGGTGGGTTACACGCAGCCATCGCAGCTAGTCAGCATCAACAGGAGACCTCAAATCCAAGTCACCTGCTTCTCACTTCTTCCCCTGAATCATGCCTATTATATATGAATGTGTGGATTGAGTGGGATCCAGCTCTCTGCTTTGGGAAAGATTTATCACTGCTGACTCCCTCACTATAAGTCAACACTGAATAATTAAAAGGCTTGTGATTAAAAGGCTAATTTAATATTGATCTTGTCCTAGGGTGGGGCCAGCGCACCACACTGTTCTTCTGTCCTGACCCAGGTTCCTCAGGCAAAATGAGGAATTGTAATTGGCCCAGACTGTTCCCAGCCTCTGGACAGTGACCCTTTTATTTCTCTTCTGATTCTTGGCCTACATCCGTCAATGATCTGTGCCTGACAGGTAGCCTGACCAGAGAGAGCAGTTATTTTCTAAATCAGGTTTTTCACATAATAGGTAATCCTTGGATACGTTGGGTAGACATTAAATCAAGTCCTTCACATCACAGGCTACCCTCAGGCACATTGGGTGGGCATTTTTTGAAATATTTCCCCTTCCCCTTATATCTCTCTAGGCTTATCTGTCCATCCCCACCTTAGCAGTTTTCATCCTTTCAATACCTTTCTGTATCGTATACCTTGAAGCTGAAATGGGCTATTTGGTTCCTGACCTTCTGGCAGGGTCAGTTTCAGAGGCTCCCATTCATATATGTATGTTGTTTACCCAGGTCTGACTTTTTGTGATCTCATTTGGGGTTTTCTTGGCAAAGATACTGGAGTAGTTTGCCATTTCCTTCTCTAGTTCATTTTACAGATGAGGAAACTGAGGCAAACAGGGTTAAGTCGCTTGCTCAGAGTCACATGGCTAGTGAGTGTTTGAGGCCAGACTGGATTTGAACTCAGGTCTTCTTGAAACCAGACCTGGTTCTCTATCCACTGTACTACCTAGCTGCTCAGAATTGCTCAGGACAGGGCACAATGAGCCAGAAAAAAACACGAAATAGACTGAATCTTCTCTTTAGAGCATATTCTCTCCACTCAGGGGCTCCTGAGTGGAACAGGATCTTCAGGCCCTAGGTCTGTGAGCTTTACATAAATATCAACAATCTGGGGAGAAAGTATATTATTGTAGAATAAGCATAGATAGAATTTAGAGCCAGAAGACCCGGTTCCAAAGTCCCAATTGCTCGGACAAGACACCTAACATCTCTGGACTTCAGTTTCCTCATCTGTAAAATGGGGTTAATGATATTCACACTAGCTACCTAACTGGTACTGATTCAAGAAAATAGCTTTGTAAGCATTAAAGTGCTACAAAAACTCAAGTTATTGTTATTGATTTGAGAGACAACAGGGAGCCAGGTAGGTCCTTGAATGGGCCAGTGATGTGACAATTGATTTTTATTTATCACCTCATAAGCAACCTGAATTTCTTTGCTCTGCTCCAGGACTTAAGCAGAGACATACATTACTATTTCCATCGTACCATATACTCTAATAAAGAACACTATTGAAGAAATAATTAAAGGTCTCTCTGCTAAGGAAGGCTGTAAATTGCCAAATATCACACAGATACCCTGGCCCCATTCCCAGGATTAATGCCCCAGCCTATCTTAATCATTTTTTAATTACCAAAACCAGATAGGACATATTATCAACAAATTGCTTGCCTTTAAAAAAGAAGAAAAGGAAAAAAAGAAAGAAAGGAAAAAAGAAAAAGCCCCAGCCCCTCTCTGAGTCACACTATACAAATATATAAACTGTGCCCCCAATCAATGCCCCTCAATCATTTTCTAGCTTCCAAATGGAATCCTTTTCATTTTTTTTTTTAATTTTTGACAAAGAGAAGTGTCTTCAAGGTGAATCCTTTCATTCCTTCTCCTATTCAGGTGTCAATCCTGTCAGCTGAGGTTCCTTCCTGAGCAATTCAGATTTTATAAAATGCAAAGACGACAATATTGACATCAGTCTTTTTGTAAGCAGTGTGAATGGAGCCGTGTAATTATCTCCCAGTAACTTCCATTAAGCTCTTCAAACGCCTCCTCCGTTCTTAAATAAGCAACATTTTACATTAATGCTTGAATCCATTAACAGGATCCTGAATTCTTTGGGTCAGGGCACTCTGTCTAAGGGGCTGTATGGCACAGTAGAATACACACTGGATTTGGAATCAGAGCACCTGGACTTGTATCTGTGCTCGGCCACTTGCTAGCTGCACAACCTTGAATAATTAAGTCACTGTCTTTCTCTGGGCCTCTGTTTCTTCATCTGTAAAATGAATGCAGCCCTCATGAAGAGTATAGTCTTATGGCAGGGGTGGAGGAGGTAAGAAATGGATCAAAAGAGCCTTCATTTATCCAGCACCTATTAGGTGCCTACTGTATATAGAGCACTGTGATAGATGCCAGAGGAGACACGAAGTTTAACTAGGACATAGACCCTGGCCTCTGTTTACCCACGTGTAAAATGAAGAAGTGGATCTTGTGAAGTATATAGTTTCATGGTGGGGTTAAGAAACATATCAAAATAACCTTCATTTATCCAGCACTTATTAGGTACCTACTGTATGCACTATGATGGATGCCAGAGGAGACACAAAGTTTGACTAGGACACAGTCCCCACTGAGCTCATTTGGGGTGGGGGGGGAAGGTGAGGAGGAGGGATGAGACTGATAATACACATTACTAAATGATAAATTTGTTGGAGTGGGGCAAATATAGTGTCTCAGTAGAAGGGAGGAGATTATCACTCACGTGGATAATCGGTGGGGCCTCCTGTGAGAGGAAACATTTATTTGAATCAGGCAATTAAAAGAAATATGCTGTCTTAAATAAACCTGTGGTGTGCTTAAAAGAGCACTGAATATAGTATCAAGAAACCCAAGTTTTAATCCTGGTTCTCCTATTGACTACCTATGGTGAGGTTGGGCAAGTCACTGCTCTTTTCTGAGCCTCAGTTTCCCCATCTAAAATCAGGATGTTAGACTCGCTATCTTCTAAGGTGCCTCCCAGCTTTAAAGCTTCTGATCCAGAATCAATTCACTCACCTTATAGCTCCTGGAAGGGTGCGAGGTGACAAGAAGACAAGAGCCCTGCATCAGCACCAGGACAGTGGTAGCTGGAAGAGGGAAGAGAGAGAGGGGCAACTAGGTGGCACAGTAGAGTACCGGCCCTGAAGTCAGGAGGACCTGAGTTCAAACCCAGCCTCAGACCAAACACTTGGCACTTACTAGCTGTGTGACCCTGGGCAAGTCACTTAAACCCCAGTTGCCAAAAAAAAAAAGTTCGGAGGAAAGAGGTCAGAAAGTGGATATAGGCTCACCAGAGAGAATAGGAAAGGTCTCAGAAGATGTGGCCCTTCACGTCACAGAGATAATGCTGCCCAGCCCTTTAGTGAATTTTGTGCCTAAAACCTTGGAAAACTTTCCCAAGAATATACATAATGCAAAAGAACATAAACATAAATACACAGGAAAATTTGATCAGGGAATGCAAGTTGTCCCTGTTCTTTCCTGAGGAGATTTCACCCAGCTATCTCTTTCTCCCTCCTTCCAACCTAGACAGATCTGTCCTGCAACATTGTGGCCCACACTTAAATACCATCCGCTGTCCTGGGCCTTCATGGGATTTGAATGTCATTCCAGGCAGCCTCACGGTGGGAGAGTCGGTGTCCTTTTCAGGGTGACTGTTAGAGGCTGTTGCCTTCTTGCCCCCCACCCACCCACTGTCAAACCTTTCTGGTTGTAGTAACAGAGAGAGAGGGGAGAAAGGTATAGAAAAAGAGAGAAGGGAGAGGAGAGGAGAGGCAATGGATGACTAATTTAAGTAGCAAGACCAGAAATTACAGCTCAGGTTGAAACTCCTCAGTAGTGACTTTAACCACATAAAGTCTTAGGTTGGGCCCACCCCTAAAGCCAAGAAGAAAATGAATAATTGTGTCAAAGATTGCCCTAAAGTTTCTTTTCTTTTTTATTTTGTCAATTGGCATTAAGTGACTTGCCCAGGGTCACACAGCTAGTAAGCATCTGAGGCTAGATTTGAACACAGGTCCTTTAGACTCCAGGGCTGGTGCTCTATCCACTATACCACCTAGCTGCCCCTAAAGTTTTGTACATATGTGATTTCTGGTCTATATTTCTTTGCAAGGCTGCCTGATTAATCCAAAAGCCTTGCTGATGATAAGGACAAAAGATATCTTCCCTCCCATGTCACAGTGCCTCACACTCCTCCAATAGAGACTGCTTCCCTTGGTTCTTTGACCAATGGAGATCTTCCCCTTTTTGTTCTTATTCAGTCATTTCAGTTCTGTCTGACTCTTCATGACCCCATTTGGGGTTTTGTTGGCAAAGGCACTGGAATGATTTATGATTTCCTTCTCCAGCTCATTTTATAGATGAGACACTGAGACAAACAGTGTTAAATGACTTGCCCAGGGTCACACAGCTAGTTAGTGTCTGAGCCTGGATTTGAACTCAGGAAGATGAGTCTTCCTGACTACAGGCCCGGCACTCTGTCCACTGCACCACCTAGCTACCCCTTCCCTTCCTTAGGACTCCCAAATAGCACTTAGAGTTTCTATCATCCCTTTGGCCCTTAGCCATAGACCTGCAAACACACAGACTGTGTTAGCCCTGGAAGAGAACACACACCAACAGCAACAGTGTAATCCACTCATTTAATAGTGGGAGAAATGGAGGCCCAGAGATAAAAAGTGACTTCTTTAAGGTTCCACAATGAGTCACCAGCAGAGCCAGAGCTGAGATTCAGGCTTCTTAGCTTCCAGCTTTACCTGCCTCAGGAAGGATGTGTCCCCCAGAAGGACTCATTTGAAGTGTTCACTGATTCTTTCCCTTCCTGTGCTGGGAGTTTCCAGGTCCTCCAGACACTGGCACCTTCCTATGCCCCAGGCCAAGGCCCCTACCTTGGAGGTGGAGACTTTAACGTTCCTACTAAGTCAGAAGGGAGAACAACCTAAGTAAATGGTAATAGGCAGTGGTTGGAACTGCAACCTCTTGGAGTCATTTGCATTGATAAGTGAATTTGGGTAATTACTCTGGGGAAATAACACAATTTACAAAATAGGAGGTCAAAATGGCCAGCATCCCCCAGGATCCCATTTTTTGCTGAGGTCGACACATTAAGCCTCTGAAGCAGACCAGATAATGACTCTGTAACCCAATCATTCAGTTAATAGAATTACTTATTTATTTGCCTTCAATTGGAGCCCCACAGCGTTCCCTAATGTTAGACCCTTCCTTAAAATGCCGTAACTTCTTTCTCTCCCAGCCACCACCATAAGTCAACAGACTTAAGAGCTTAAGTGGATGCTTGTGGTAGTTTAAAACCCCAGGCACCTTAGCCTTTCTTGGGGTGCTACTCACATACTTTCTTCCTGGAATCTTTACATGTACAATCCAATGCATCCTCCCCACTCCTACCCTTTCTCAGCTCCTATGCCTTCAGCACCCAAAAGGAGATTTATCACTTTGATCATGTTATTCCTTTGTTGTCACATCTTCTGTGGCTCGCTGTGGCTTACAGAGTAAAGCCCAAACTCCGTCTGTCATTCAAGATCCAGGATAATCTGGTTCTCATCTACCTTTTCAACATGCCCTCCCAGTGCTCCCTGTAACATATCCTATCCTACAGCCAAACTAGGCAATTCACCATCCCTTAAACATACCCTGTATATTGGTGTTACCTGCCCTTTGGAGCCTAGTATTCAAGCATATGATTCAGAACTTTATTTGGAGCCTAGAAACCATTGAGTCTAACCTCTTCAGTTTACAGACAGGGAAAATGAGAACCCAAGATATCAGGTAACTTACTCATGGTTACATAAGTGGTAAGAAGCAGGGCCAAGGTTCAAACCTAGGTCTTCTGACTCCTGATCCAATGTTTCAGAGGTATCACTGAAATTGCCACCTGGACCATCAACCATGCCCCAGAGAACGAAATCCTTTTTTCTCCTGAACCACCCACACTGAGTCCTTGCTAAACTGATTGGTGTTCACCGTAGTTACCTACTTCTTGTCCAGCTTCCTAATAGCCAATTTGCCTCATTCTCAAAAGCTTTGCTACATGGCTTTCCTGATTCCCCTCCCCCCCCACATACCTCATCACCACCACTTCCCACTCCCCAGGTTCTCGAACCATAATCAAATCAATTCTGTCATTGCTCCTGGAAAAGATTCATCAACCTATTCCCCTATGGTTCCACTCACCATCCATATAATTTTTCAAACCAAAATATTCCTCCCTGGCTAGCCAACCCCTCCTCTGCTTGTGCTGTTTCCTCCATAAGAATATAAAATATTCAAGGGTAGGAACTGTGTGTGCTTTTGTATTTAGTGCTTACTAAATTGTTTTTCAGTCACTTTCTACCAGTTGCTACTATTCCTCTTTGCTCATGCTATTCCCAACCTCCCACCCCCAGTTCTGCCTTTCAAAATTGCATTCATTTTTCAAGACCAAAATTAAATGCCAGTTCCTACATGAAGTTTTCCTAGCTATCATAGCACCGTTTTGTGTCTCTTGTGCCCTCATGTCCTATTTTGTAATAATATTGTAGCAGGTGTATGGAATGACCCCTCACAGGCAGCCAAATTAGAGAGAGGGTTATAGCAATATTTGTGTGTGTGTGTGTGTGTGTGTGTGTGTGTGTATCTATGTGTATGTGCAATGTTTCCCTCCTAACTTAGGAGATATTTTCATAACATCACAGATCTTGAGTTAAAAGAAAGCCCCAGGGCCATCTAGTTCAATCCCTTTGCTTTATTGGGGAGAAAACTGAGATTTAGGGAGGTTAAGTAACTTCTGAAGGTCACAGGGGTAGTAATCTTTGGAAGTTGGATTTGAAGCCAGGTCCTCTGGGTCATATGCTTTGTGTCCTTCCTCATGCCTCACACACAATTGGTATTTAATAATTGTTGGTTGAATTTTATTGAGAGCATTAGCCCTAGAGCCTCAGAGAAGAGCTGAATGTCCTAAGAAATGAGGAAGAATAACCCCTTTAAGGAAGGCTTAAAGGAAGAGCCACACATTGAGTTATACCCAACCACGATGCCATCTATCTATCTTAATAAAGTAGACTTGTTTTCATAGGGAGAAATGAGTTCTTTGAACTCCAGGAAGCAGAATAAACACTGATCTTTATAGTGCCCTTAAAGTGAACAGCCATGTCGAATATCACTTAGGAAAAGACATTTCAGATGGAAGACTGAGAGCCTTTAGAACCAAATTCCCTGGGAGAATCTTAACTGGAAAAGACAGAAATAAATGGAAGTTCTCTGTGCTTTAGGATGTTATTTGCAGGCCAGCTAAAAGGCCTCTCCCTACTTGGGTTTTATGCCTTCCAAGAGACTGGAAGGACAAAGTTAGACCTTCTTGCCAATTAGCCAGTAACGTCAAAGTTTAGGTGCTTTGCTTCAACTATCATTTCTTTCTCTTCTATTGGCTTCTTTCCATCTGTCTACAAACACATTCAAGCCTCCCCAAACAACCCTGCCCTCAAATAAACCAAGACCCTTCTGTCCCATCCATCTCTAGCCCATCCTGCTCCTCCCTTTCATGGCCAAGTTTCTGAAAACATACTTCCTCACCAACTGCTCCCTCCCCCATCTTCCATGATAGGGCTTCTTCCTCCACCATTCTATGAAAATTTCATTCTTGGAAGTCATCAATATCCTTCTAATTGCCCCATCTGAAATGACCTTTCTTCAACCCTCAACTTTGTGTCCTTTCTATAGATCTTTTCACCTCTCCCTCTGCATCAGAGGCTTTTCTGTCTCTTAACTCTTAAACCATTCCTTCTCTGACCCCTATAAGGTCTTCCTTCTCAGCCTTTAAGGAGTTCATAAGATCCTTCATTTTATTCATGAGGAACTAAGGCTTAGCAAGGCTACTTTGCCAGTGTGGGGTGGGGGGAGTCACACAGCTAATAAATAGCACAGGTAGCTTTTGAACTCAGCTCCTTCAACTCCGCAGAACCACTATTCTTTCCACTGTGTAATTTGTTCCTCTAGGGTCTGGGCGTGGCACCTCCCCCTCCTTTATCTCTACACTGTCTTCTTTAGCAATTTCATTCATGTCTCAGCTTCAACTACAACTTCTACACAGGTGGTCCCCAAGAGAATACCTCTACCCTGATCTCTCTTCCAAGTTCCAAACCTGCATCTTTAACTGCCTACAGGACTTCTTTACCAGGACCTCAGACCCATCATGGCAGCAGCTAGATGGTAGAGTGGATAGAACACTGGGCCTGGAGTCAGGAAGACCTGAGTTCAAATCCAGCCTCAGATACTTACTAGCTATGTGACCCTGGACAAGTCACTTAAACCTGTTTCCCTCAGTTTCCTCATCTGTAAAATGAGATGGAGAAGGAAATGGCAAACACTCCAGTATCTCTGCCAAGAAAACTCCAAGTGGAGTCATGAAGAGTTGGACATGACAACAATAAAATTGTCATATCTAAAACTAAGATCATTTAATTCCCATCAAACCTCCTACTAATTCTGCTTTCACTCCTTGTATCCATAGCGTTCGCAATATACCTCGTCTCCCATATTTGTAAATTGGGGCTCACCTTTGACTCTCCCTCTTACTAGTCATTTACTAGATCTAGCCAATTCCATCTCCACTATGTTTCTCAAATCCATCCCCTTCTCTTCAGATACAATGCCCCTAACAAGTAGTCCAGTATCCTTTTCCTTCCCTTTCCAATTCATCATTCAGAATGCTGTCAGAATCATCTTTCTTAGGCAGAGATCTGGCCACATCACTCCTTTGCTCATTGATCTTCTCTGGCTCTTTTTTGCCTACAAACTAAAGTTCAAAATCCTCTGCCTGAAGTCAAGGCCTTCCACAGTCTGGCACCACTCCGTCTTTCCCGTCTCATCTCATACTATTTCCCTCTGTATACTATACATACACTCTAACTGAACTGCACAACTCATCACACTGATTCTGTACTAAATTCTTAGTCCTGCATTCTTCTATTCTCACTGCTCCCCACATCCAGAATATCTTCCACCCCAAAGTGTAACTTTGTAAACAGAATGTAGAATTTAGAATCAGGAACACCTGGATGGACAATCTGCCTCTGACACTTACTAGCTATGTGACCATGGACCATTCAGTTAATCTTTCTGAGCCTCGATTTTGTCATCTATAAAATGGGGCAATGATACCTTTGGTACTTATATGATAGTGAGGCTCAAATGAGGAAATGTATGTGACGTGCTTCCCAAACTTTAAAACACTATGTTATCCTTTCTTCCCCCGTTGAATAGCTATCCATTTTTTTAAAGCACAACACAATTGCTACCTGTTTTATGAAATCTTCCTTAAATCATTTCAAATAGTCTCTAATGTACTTATCATGTATATAATCTGTTTGTGACTTACTTCATCTAGATAGTAAGTGACACGTTTTAACAAAGCTTTGAACTTCCCCAGCAACTAGCTGTGCAATCTGTACAGAGTAAGCATATCACGAGTGCTTGTTGTATTTATATAACAGGACACATGTGAGTACATGGATACACATGACTAGAAAACAGTTAGTGGTCAAGAAAGAAACCAAAACTAGTGTTGGGCTCAACAAATTCAGAAAACATTTATTAAGCATCTGCTGTATACAGAGTACTATATGGGCCCTGGAGAGATTTGATGTCTTCTGATAAGATATTGTCTCTTTCCTCTTGGAGCTCATGGAAGAATTGAGGCATGGGGAAAGCATATAGATTATGTTATAGCTAGGGCTCTATTGGGGGTGGGATAGTGACAATAGGTGACAACAGAGTGGTGGGATGATCAGAAACCAGACAGACCCTTAGATCTTAGACAGGGGTTAGGATACTGCTGCAGCAGACAGGCTTTGGGGTGATAAGACTTGGCTTTGCCTCTTAATTTTACTACTCACTTCCTGCGTGACCTTGGGCAGATTGGTCCAGATGACAAATGTCTCATTCTACATATGATGCCATGATCAATGTTATCCAACTCAAATAGAAATGACGGCCACAAAACCAAACAGAAGGATTCCTGCACTTACAAAACCACATATTAATATGATCTATGTTCTGTTGTAGTTTTATTTTTTTCAAACACTTCCCAATTAAATTTCAGTGTAGCTCATGCTGCATTCAGGAGGCCTTGGGCACATGTTTTGTTTTGTTTTGTTTTTCAATCTATCAATAAGCATTTATTTTCCCCACAATTAAAATTTAGTAATTCTTAGAAATGATAACATGCATTTCCATGATTAAAAAAAAGGCTCCTTGATGCATTTTTCACTTTAATTTTTCTTAGTATGTAAATGTAAATATTTTTCCCACTTAATAGTGTTTTATTTCTTCCAATTACATGTAAAAATAGTTTTCAACATTCACTTTTGTAAAATTTTGAGTTCCAAACTTTTTTCTACATCCTTCCTTCCTCTCCTCCTCCCCAAGACTGCATGCAATCTGATATAGGCTGTATATGAACAATCATATTAGACATATTTCCACATTAGTCATCTTATGAAGGAAGAATCAGAACAAAAGGGAAAAACCACGAGAACTATATTTCCCTCCATCCCATCTTCCCTCCCTGTTTATTCTATTCTCTCCCTCTTTCACCCTGTCCCTTCTCAAAAGTGTTTTGCTTCTGACTACTCCCTTCCCCAGTCTGCCCTCCCTTCTATCATCCCCCTCTTCTCTTGTACCCTTTACTTCCTACTTTCCAGTAGGGTAAGATAGATTTCTATACACAATTGCGTTATTTATGTTATTCCATCTTTGAATCAATTCTGATGACAGTAAGATTTGCTCGCTCCTCCTCATCTCCCCCCTCTTCCCCTTCACTGTAAAAGCTTTTTCTTACCACTTTTATGTGAAATAATTTACTCCATTCTATATCTCCCTTTCTCTTTCTTTTCTTTTTAATTTGGGATTTTATTTTTCCCTAGTTACATGGAAAAACAATTTTTAACATTTATTTTTAAAACTTTTGAGTTCCAAATTCTCATCCTTCCTCCCTCCTCACCTACCCTCATTGAGAAGGCAAGCAATTTTATATAGGTTATACACGTGTAGTCATGCAAAACATTTGCATTATAGTCATGTTGTGAAAGACTATATTTCCCTCCATCTTATCCCCCCCCATTTATTCTATTCTCTCTCTTCTTTCACCCTGTCCCTCCTCGAAAGTGTTTGCTTCTGATTACTCCCTCCTCCAATCTACCCTCTCTTCAATCGCCCTCACCTTGTCTTAGCCCCTTCCCCCCTATTCTCCTGTAGGGTAAGATAGATTTCTATGCCCAACTGAGTGTGTATGTTTTTCTTTCTTTAAGCCAATTCTGATGAGAGTAAGATTCACTCATTCTCTCTCACCCCCCCTTCCCTTCCACTGTAAAAGCTTTTTTATGCATGTTTTATGTGACATAATTTACCCCATTCTACCTTTCCCTTTCTCTTTCTCCCAGTACCTTCTTCTTTCACCCCTTAATTTTATTTTTTAGATATCATCTCTTCATATTGAACTCACACCTGTGTCCTCTGTCTATATATGCTCCTTCTAACTACCCTAACAATGAGAAAGGTCTCATGAGTTACAAATATCATCTTTCCATGTAGGAATATAAGCAGGTCAACTTTAATAAATCCCTTAATGATTTCTCTTTCCTGTTTACCTTTTCGTGCTTCTCTTGAATCTTATATTTGAAAGTCAAATTTTCTATTTAACTCTGGGTTTTTTTTCTCAAGTATGCATGAAATTCCCCTATCTCATTAAATATTAATTTTTCCCTCATGGATTAAACTCAGTTTTGCTAGGTAGGTGATTCTTGGTTGTAATCCTAGCTCCTTTGACCTCTGGAACATCATATTACAAGGCCTCTGATCCTTTAATGTAGAAACTGTTAAATTTTGTGTTATCCTGATTGTGTTTCCATAATACTTGAATTGTTTTTCTTTATGGCTGCTTGCAATATTTTCTCCTTGATCTGGGAGCTCTGGGATTTTGCTATAATATTCCTGGCAGTTTTAATTTTGGAATCTCTTTCAGGAGGTAGTCAGTGGATTCTTTCAATTTCTATTTTACCATTTGGTTCTAGAATATCAGGATAGTTTTCCTTGATAATTTCTTGAAAGATGATATCTAGGCTCTTTTTTTGATCATGGCTTTTAAGTAGGCCAATAATTTTTAAATTATTTCTCCTGGATCTATTTTTCAGGTCAGTTGTTTTTCCAACGAGATATTTTACATTGTCTTCTTCTTCTTTTTTTTATTCTTTTGGTTTTCTTTTATAATTTCTTGATTTCTCATAGTCATGAGCTTCCATTTGCTCCATTCTAATTTTTAAGGGATTATTTTCTTCAGTGAGCTTTTGGATCTCCTTTTCCATTTGGCCAATTCTGCTTTTTAATGCATTCTTTTCCTCACTGGCTTTTTGGACCTCTTTTACCGTTTGGCCTAGTCAGTTTTTTAAGTTGTTATTTTCTTTATATTTTGTGTATGTGTGTCTCTTTTGCCAAGCTGTTGGCTCATTTTTCATGATTTTTCTCACATCACTCTCATTTCTTTTCCCAATTTTTCTTCTACTTCTCTTACTTGATTTTCAAAATCCTTTTTGAGCCTAACACCAATTCATACTTTTCTTGGAGGCTTTGGATGTAGGAGCTTTGACTTTGTTTTCTTCTTTTGAGTGTGTGTTTTGATCTTCCTTGTCACTATAATAACTTTCTATAGTCAAATTTTTTTTTTCCCATTGTTTGCTCATTTTCCCAGCTTATTATCTGACTTTTATCTGTTTGTTAAAGTAAGACTCTCCTTCCAGGATGGAAGGCACACTGTCCCAAGCTTAAGGGGTTTTGTGCAACTATTTTCAGAGATACTTCTAGAGACCTGTAAGTTTTCAGTTCTTCCAAGTAGTATGATCTAAGGAGAAGTGTTTGTTCCTCTCCTGGCCTGTGCTCTGGTCTGTGAGTGACCACAGGCACTCTTTTCTGTCCTGGAACTGTGAGGAGGGTCCCTAGCTCCACTGTGACCACAAGCCCTGCTATGCTAGTGCTCCTCCTTGCTCTGGGCCTGCCACCCAGGACTGCGACCCAGATATGAGTATGGGTAAAGCAACAGCAACAGAGTCTTGCTTCAGTGCTAGCAAAAATACCCCTGTAATCTCCTTCTGACCAGTTGTTCGAGCCCCTTACTGTCTATAGGCTGAGAGTTCCAGAAGCAGCTGCTGCTGCTGCTCCTCCTGCTGCTTCAGTCCCTCTCAAGGTCTACTCCTGGTTTGCTGAGGCCAGGGCTGTGTTGGACCATGCTCCACTCTCACCCAGGTGCAACAGACCTTTTCTGCCACCTTCTAAGTTGTCTTGGGCTGGAAATTTGTTTTACTCTGTCTTTTTGTGAGTTCTGCTGCTCTAGAATTTAAGTAATTTTGAAAGGTATTAGGAGGGGTTTGGGAGAGGGCTCAGGTGAGTCCCTGCCTTCACTAACCATCTGGACTCCACCTTCCTGCAGGGCACATGTTTGACACCTCTGTTCCGTGATCTTGGAGGTCTGGTTAAGCGAAGGCTAGAGTTTCAGGGCCCTGGCAGAGTAGCAGAAAGCAGTGGGTGAGAGTTCAGGCAGATAGTCACCATCAAGGCATCCCAGCAACAGATAGAAAGAAAGTGGGGAGAATGAGTCCGGTCCTACATGAAACAGGGGGGAGGGGTGACATGGAGAGAGAAGATAAGAGGGAGACATCATTCCCAAGAAGGAACCAGTTATGGAATAATCTGAGAACAAAGCAAGGAGTCAAAGAAGGAACTCAGTTACAGATGTGATGTGGAGATGTGGAGGGTTTGAGGAGAGGGGAAAGGATTCAATTAAACAAACATTTGTTAAGCGCTTACAATATGCCAGACGCTGTTCTAGGTGCTGGGAATAGAAAGACAAAAACTAAATAAACAATGCCTGGCCTCAAGAAGCTTACATTCTACTGGAAACAAAACAACATATATAGAGAAAATCAAATATAATATGTATACGTGGAGTCGAAACCACCCTCACCTTATTCTAACCTTGATTCCTTAACGAGATGAGGTTATGTTTTAATGAATCAACAAATCACTCATAGGCCTCAGACTAAGTGTCAAAAGATCTTTAAACTAGAATGGCGCTTGTAAAAACTGGAATTCACTTACACTAGAATCTTGCTTGGAAAAATCAGGAAACTTGACCATAGACCAGAGATCATCTGAAAATTATCAAATGTTGAAGAACATGAACAGCATTTTTTCAACAAAGAAATCAAAATTATCTATAGTTACATGAAAACATGGTCTAAATCATTACCGGAGAAATGCATATTAAAAAACCATCTCACACCTATCAGATTGGTTAAAATGATAGAAGGGGGAAATGACAAATGTTGGAGAGGATATGGAAAAATTGGGATATTAATACACTGTTGGTAGAACTGTGAACTGATCCAACCATTTTGGAAAGCATTCTGGAATTATGCTCAAAGAGTTACGAAACTGTGTATATCCTTTGACCCTGCAATACAACTTTTAGGTATGTTTCCCAAGGTGATCAGGTAAAAAAGAAAAGAACCTTTATGTTCTGGAATGTTTATAGCAGCTCTCTTTGTGCTGGCAAAAATTAGAAATTAAAGGAATGCCCATCAATTGGGGAATGGCTGAACAAGTTCTGGTATATGATTGTGATGGAATACTACTGTTCTTTAAGAAATGATGAACTGGTTGATTTTAGAAAAACATGGAAAGACCTGCAAAGAGTAATGAAGAGTGAAATGAGCAGAACCAAGGAGTCACTGGATACAGTAATAGCAATATTGTTCAAATAAGAACTGTGAACAACTAAGCTATTCTAAATGTCATAAATATTCAAATCAACGATAAAGGACCTATGAAGATGCTATCCACCTGCAGAGAAAGAACTGATAAATAGAAGTATCCATACTATGGTTTTATATATTTATAAATCTGTGTCAAATGGTGGCCTTCTCTAACGTGAGGTGGAGAGGGAAGGAGGGAGACAGTTTGCAACTTAAAATGTAACAAAAATAAAATTTAATTAAAAAAATAAAAATTATCAAATGAGTTGAGAAGAACTTGATTTTCAGAAAACGGAACAAGGGAAGCTTTGTAGGATATTCCTAAGGAGGAACTGCCTGAAGAGGAAGGAGGGTCCTTGGCCTTGGCTAGGTCCCCTTCCCCACCTCTCTGAGGAGGACCTTGTGAGCTTGCCTCAGGGTCTGCAAGATTTTGTACTTCTCATCTTCCCATTGATATCTTAGCTGGCACCCTGGATCAGCCAACCATAGTGCATGCATCAATATCAAAGGACAGACCTGGATTCATTCTGCCTAAGGGGAACACCTGAGCACCCCAGGATTGGGAGAAAAGGACTTCCAGCAACCAAGAGCTATGAGCCACCCTTTCCCCTACTTTTGCTCTTAAGCTTGTGCCTACTTTCCCCTGGACTCTGAATATACTTATGGGAGAGTATGTCGCAGACTTTTTCAAGGCAATGTTTTATACCAACTCTTTTTAACGTACCACCTTAATAACATCACCTTAGAATATCTGTGCCAGGTAATGAGGTGAATACAGCACTGGACCTGGAGTCGGGAAGATCTGAGTTCAAATTCAACCTCAGAGATGAATGACTCCTTGGCAAGTCACTTAACCTCAATCAGTTTGCCTTCTTTACCTTAACTGTAAAATGGAGGTAATCATAGCACCTACCTCCCTGGGTTGTTGTGAGGCTCAAATGAGACAACATTTGTAAAAGCACTTATCAAAGTCCCTGGCTTAAAAAAGCAGTTGTATAAATGCTAAAAACCCACATGCCATTCTTGGTTTTTTAAAGAATTTAGCCCTGAATTATAATTTCTTTCTCCCTGCCTTCACCCTGGGACATAATATGTCCCCTTGAATACCCTGACTTACCAGTTCATCAACCTCTGTAGCTCCTTGATCTGCACCTTCAATCTGTCTGTCACACAAAGAAACTTTCATAGCCTTCATCTTGCCATCACCAATAACCACTTGACCTCCATAATGCAGAGCTCTGAAATTCTTCTCCAAGAAAATGCACCAATGGTTGGAAGGATCAAAAAAAGGCTTTGTGTAGAAGGGTCAACGAACAAATCATAGAAGCAGTAATTAATTTAAATAAAGAAAATGACACCAATAAGATATCATGCAAAAACTTTGGGAATGCAGCCAAAGAATGGGTAAACTTTATATCTCAAATCACTTTAATTAACAAAGAAAAAAAATCTAGAGCAATAATTTAGAAATTCTACTAAAATATCAAGAGAAGCAACAAATGAACAAATTAAGCAAAAATTTTGAAATTCTGAAAATCAAAGAAGAGATAAAATTTAAAATTTAAATAGTAAAGAAAACTAGAGACTTTTTTGAAAAAAAAATTAGTAGACAAATTATTAGCAAATCTGACTTTTCCTAAAAGAATGGAAAACGAAACTGTCAATATAAAAATGAAAAAGAACTCATAACAAATGAAAAGGAAATAAAGGAAATTATTAGAAATACTTTTACCAAATTATAAGTCAAAATAATCACTTAAATGAAATGGATGAATATTTACTGAAGATATAAAACACACAGATTATCAGAACAACACACTGAGAATTTACACAGTCTCAGAAAAAGAAATTGAATAAGCTATAAATGGACTCCAACAGGACAAAAACCCCAGGACCAGATGGATTTACAAATGAGTTCTATCAAATGTTCAAAGAACAATTAATTCCAAATTTACATAAATTGTCTGTAATAAGAAGAGAAGATGGCAATCTACCAAGCTCCTTCTTTGAGACAAATATGGTCCTCCTACATAAACCAAAGAAAGAGAAGTCAGGAAATCAAACTATACCTCAGAATCTCTTAATCTTGGCTGTGGATAGATTTTAGGGGATTCATGAACTTGAATGGAAAAAAAATTACATCTTTATTTTTACTAACACCTAACAAAAAATAAGCATTTCCTTCAATTCTGAATATAGACCTCAAGCATTGTCCTAAGATGGCATCCACAGGCTTCACTGGACTATCAAAGAGTCCATAGTGCCAAAAAGATTAAGAATTCCTACTATAGACTGTTATTTCAAGTAAATGAATGAATGAGCATTTATTTACAATAAACCCTTACTATGTACCAAGCATTGTACTGTGTTAAGGGCTAGGGATACAAATACAAAACCAAGGACAGTCCTGGCCTCAAGGAGCTTACATTCTAATTGGAGTTTAAAGTCTAACTTTGTAGAATTGTGAACTGATACATTCATTCTACAAAACAATTTGGACTATTCTCAAAAAGCTATTAACCTTTCCTTACCTTTCGACCAAGTGATTCCACTTCTACACCCAAAAGAAATTTGAAAAGGGGGAAGAAACCATTTTAGCAGCACATTTCATTGTAATAAAGAAATGCAAGCAAAGTGAGTACTCATGAGCTGGAGAATGTCTGAACCAAAAATGTTATGTGGATGTAACTACTGTTATGCCGTAAGAAATGGAAAAAAGAATGGATTCAGAGAAAGCAGGGAAGACTTGTAAAAACTGACACAAAGTTAAGTGAGCAGAACCAGGAGTACTACTTGTACAATAACCATGACATTGCTAGGGAAAACAACTTTAAAAGATTTAAGAATTCTGATCAATGCTATGACCAATCCAGACTCCAGAAAACTGATGCTGAAGCATGCCTCCCACTTCTCAGTGTGAAGGGGATGGACTGTGGGTGCCAAATGAAACATACATTTCCAGATATGATCATTATGACAGAAATTTGTTTTACTTGACTATATATGTGGTTTTTTTTTTAATGAGGGAGGCTTTTGTTTTGGGGAATGGGCAGGAGTGGGGGGTATTAATACTGAGGATAAAAAAAGGTAAGAGAAAAAAAGTAACATCAATAAAACATTATTTTAAGTAGACTGAAGAAATAAGGGGGCAATTCAGAAGGAAGCACAGACAAGTAGAGCAATGCTGATGCTACTATGTCAAGTTTAATGTATTACTAAGCTCTACAAAACAAGAGAAGAAAAAAAAGGCTCCACCCACAGGGAGCTTGGATTCTGTCAGGAAAGATTAATTTATATATTTATTTTTCCTGTATTTGATATATATTTATTTAAGTACATGTTTTCTATGCCAGTGGAATGTTCGTACCTTGAAAGGAGATTGATTCATTTTCAATTTTGTGTCCCCTGTGTCTAGAGCAGTGCCTGGCATACGATTGGTGCTTAATTAATGCTTGTTTGCTAATAAAAAAAAACTTTTTTCCTTACAGTATTTTATTTTTTCCAATTACATGTAAAGATAGTTTTCAACGTTCATTCTTGTAAAATTTTGAGTTCCAGATTTTTCCCTGCCTCTCTCCCCTGCCCCCTCCCCAAGACAGCAAGCAATCTGAAATAGGTTATATATGTACAATCATGTTAAACATATTTCCACATTAATCAAGAAGAATCAGAACAAAAGAGAAAAACCGTGAGAAAGAAAAAAAAAAACAAAAAAAGTGAAACTAGTATGCTTTGATCTGCATTCAGACTGCATTCATCCGTAGTTCTTTCTCTGGATGTGGTCAGCATTTTCCATCATGAGCCTTTTGGAATTATCTTGGATCTATTGTATTGCTGAGAAGAGCTAAGTCTATCATAGTTACTCACCATACAATGCTGCTGTTGCTATGTACAATGTTCTTCTGGCTTTGCTCACTTCACTCAGCATCAGTTCATGTCAGTCTTTTCCAGTAAAAAAAAAAAACACACAACAACAAAACCTCTTAACTTGACTGAACCATTCTCTCAAGCTACTGTCATATATATTTCCTCATTTTCATAGTCAAACTCCTAAAAACAGCCTTCTATCCACTCCCTCTCCTCTTTACTTTTCAACCCCTCCTAATATAACTTCCAATCTTATCACTTAACTGAAACTCCTCTCTCTAAGGTTATCAGTGATCTCATAGTTGCTCAATCAGTGGCCTTTTCTTACTTCTCATTTTTTTTCAATCTTATGTAGGTTTTGATACTACTGCCCACCTCTTCTTTCTGAATATTCTCTCCTCCCTTACTTCATGAAACTCCTTTCTTCTGATTTTCCTTCTACCCACTTGACTACTCTTCATTCTCATTCATCAGACTGTCATCTATGTCTTACCCCCAAAACACAGACAGCACATACCCTGGAATTCTGACCTGGGCCTTCTTTTCTTTCTCTGATATTCTTTCTCTTGATGATCTCAATAGTTCCTATAAGTTCAATTATCATCTTATGCAGAAGACTCTCAGATCTACAAAACCAGTCTTATTTCTCTCCCAAGCTCATCACATCTGCCTGTGGTATATCTCAGAGTGCGTTATTATCTCAAAGCCAATATGCCCCAAAGAGACTTCATTATTTTCTTCCTAAACTCATCCTTCATCCTAGCTTTACTACTTCTATTAAGGGCACTACCATCTTGCCAGTCACCTAGGTTTGAAACCTCATTTTTAACATCAATTCTTCTCTCTCCCTCACCCCCTGCCCCATATTCTATTAATCACCAAGTCTTACTCCACAGCATCCCTCACCTATGCCCACTTCTCTCTACTCAGTTGACGATCACCCTGGTTCAGATCTCTATCATTCTCATCTGTACTATTACAATAGTCACCTAAGTGATCTTGCTGTTTACATTCTCTTTGCTCTCAAATCTGTTTCCCATCATTGCCAAACTAACTTTCCTTACACACAAGTATGACTATTGTCCACTTGCCTCTCAAGAAGCTTCAGTGCTGTTGCTGGAGTTGTAACCTAATCTAGCCTTACTAGAAAAACCTTGAAACTATACCCAAGGCTTGATAAACCTATGCATACCCTTTAGCAAGTACTACCACTACTAGGTCTGTATCCTAAAGAGATCAAAGAAAAAGGAAAAGGACCTACATGTACAGAAATATTTATAGCCTCTCTTTTTTGTGGTGGCAAAGAATTGGACACTGAGGGGATGTCCATCAATTGGGGAATGGCTGAACAAGTTGGGGTATATGATTGTGATGGATTATTATTGTGCTGTAAGAAATGACAACCAGGTAGTTTTAGAAAGACCTGGGAAGAACAATATGAATTGAGGCAGAGTGAAGTGAGAAGAACGTAGAGATCATTGTACACAGTAACAGCAATATTGTAACAATGATCAACTGTAAAAGACTTGGCTACCCTGATCAATGCAATAATCCAAGACAATTTCGAGGGACTGATGATGACAAATGTTATCCACTTCCACAGAGAGAACTGATGAACTGAGTGCAAATTGAAGCATGCTTTTTTCATTTTTCTTTATTGTTTCCTGATTTTTTTGTTTCCACATGACCAATGTGGAAATATTTTGCATGATTTTTCACATGTATAATTGATATATTGTTTGCCTTCTCAGTGGGTGGGAGAGAGATTGGAGGGAAGGAGAGAAATCAGAACTCAAATTTTTTAAAATATGAATGAAAAAATGAATAAATAATAATTTTTAAAGGAGCATCAGTGACTGCTTATTACTTCTAGAATAAAATATAAACTTCCTGGCCTGACATTTAAAGCCTTTCTCAATCTGGCTTCAGTTTAATTTTCCCCAATCACGCTGTCCATTCTAACTTAGGTGACACACTTGTTCCTTTTCATATGTGACAATCTATCTCCAGTCTCTGTACCTAAGAACACTCCCTCCCTACCTCTGCCTCTTCAAAGCCCTAGCTTCCTTCAGGGCTTAGCTTATGTAGCATGCTCTACACAAGAGCTTTCCTGATTCCCCAGTTTTTTTTTTTTAATGTGCTACTGCCCCCAAAAAGTACTTTTGGGAATTACTTTGTATTTACTTATCTGTGTCTGTCACTGCATCATGGACTCATAGGAGCACAAAGTTAGAGCTAGCAGGGACCTTAGAGGTGATTAAGCTTAATTCCCTTGCTTTATATCTGAGGAAACTGAGGCCCAAAGAGATTTAAATGATTTGTCCACTCACACCACTCGTAAGAGTCTGAGGCAGGATTCAAACTCAGGTCTGCTTAGCTCCAAGTCTGGTGCTCTGTTCACTGTGTCTCCTCGCTCTCTGTGGTTTATCTACAATATACTTGATGCTATTAGAGGGAAAGGACTAGTCCATTTTCATCTCTATATCCTTAATGCCTCACATCATACCTTGCAACAGAGGAAGTATACATATATTTGTTGAATTTAGTTTATTTCAAAAAGCCAAAGGCAGACCCAGTTGCTGGGACCGAAGCATGGGGATAAGGGAAGACCAGATTGTCGTTGTTATTGTTCGGTCATTTTCAGTCATGTGTAACATTTTCTAACTCAATATGGGGTTTTCTTGCCAAAGATCCTGGAGTGGTTTGCCATTTCCCTCTCTAGTTCATTTTACAGATGAGGAAACTGAGGCAAACAGGGTTAAACGACTTGCCCAGGGTCACACAACTAGTAAATGTCTGCGGCCAGATTTGAACTCCAGAAGACGAGTCTTTCTGACTCCAGGTCTGGCACTTTATTCACCGCGCCACTGTAAGATGAGGAGGAAAAATGATTTAAGTCATGTCTCTGCACTGTTGACTCAAAACTTCTTCTACTACCAGAGATGGCCGATTCATCAAATTTGCAAAAGACATGATACTTTTTTTGTAGGTAATCAGGATTAAGTGACTTGCCCAGAGTCACACAACTAGTAAGCATTGAAGCAGGATTTAAACACAGGTCCTCCTGACTCCAGGGCCAGTGCTCTATCCACTGTACCACCTAGCTGCCCCAAATACATGACTCTTAAAGGCATAGCTAAAATATCGGGCAAGAGTCAAAATCCCAAAAGATCTTGACAGGATTGGATTGGGCTGGATCCAAAAAGATCACAGGATCACAGGATCATAGACTAAGGGCTGGAAGGGGTCTTAGATACCATCTAGTGCGACTCCTCCATTTAACAGATGGAGAAACTGAGGCTTAAAGAAATTAAACAACTAAACATTGATCACTGGAATTTAATAGGAACAAATGTGAAGTTATAAATGTTTATTTGGAAGTAAATAGGGAGCCACTGAAATATACTGAATTTGGGGGGGAGGGAAGGTGAACATGATCAGACCTGTGCTTTAACATCAATTTAACAGGTGAGTGCAGGATGGACAGTAGCGGGGAAAGACTTGAGACGGAAAGTCATCGTGGTAATCCAGGAATTACGTGACAAGGCCCCATACAAGCATGGTAGAAGTGTCATAGCAGAGAAGGGAGAATGTACAAGGCGTGTTGTGAGGACAGAATCAACAGGACACGGCAAAAGGTTGGTAGTAAGAGGTGAGAGAGTGAGGAGCTGAGGATGAAACCTAAGTTATAAGACTTGGTACCTAGGAAGATGCTGATGCCCTCAACAATAACAGGGATATTAGGAAGTAGGAAGGGTCTTAAGGGAAAGATAATGGCTTCAGTTTTGCCTATGTTGATGTAAGATGTCTACAGGATATATAGTGTAGGATATCTATAGGCAGGTGGAGATGTGAGTCTAGATTGAGATTAGGGTTGGATGGAGAAATTGAAAAGTCATGGCATAGAGATGATTATTGAAACCACTGAAGCTGAGATCATCAAGTGAAACAAAGCAAGATGAGAAGACAGGTCAGGACAGAGTCTTGTGCAATGGCTCTGGTTAGCAGCTGCGACCTGGAAAAACATACAAGAAAAGAGACGGAGAAGGAGTGGTCAGGCAGATGGGAGGAGAACCAGGAGAGAGCAGTGTCACAAAACCTAAGGAGAAGAGTATGTGGAGGAGAAGAGGGTGATTAATCATGTCAAAGGCTACAGAGAGCTCAAGAAGGATAAGGATTGAGAAAAGACTATTAATTAAGAGATCACCGATAACTTTGGGAAGAGGAGTTTCAGTTAAGTAATCATATGGGAAGGCAAATCACAGAGAATTAAGAAGAGAATGAGAGGTACCAAATGTAGATGGACTTTTCAAGGAGTTTAGCCACAAAAGAGAAAGGGGGAGAGAGACAGACAGAGACACAGACAGAGAGACAGAGACATAGAAAGAGAGAGAAAGAGACAGAGAGAGAGAGACAGAGAGGGGTGGAGATGGAGGGAGATAGAGAGAGTGAAAGACAGAGACAGAGAGAGACAGAGACAGGGGAGAGATGGAGGGAGAGAGAGAGAATGAGAGACAGACACAGAGAGACAGACACAGAGAAAGAGAGAGAAAGAGATAGAGAGAGAGAGAGACAGAGGGGGAGATGGAGGGAGATAGAGAGAAACAGAGACAGAGAGACAGAGAGAGAGAGGGAGGGAGGGAGGGAGAGGAGAGAATGGGAATGGGCAGAGTGAGGGAGGGTTGTTTATCATTGGGGGAGGCATGGACATGTTTATATCCAGTAAAAAAGGGGAAAGTGAAAATTAGTGAGAGAGTGGGAAAGATGGGGGTGTGGAGAGTGGGCAATCTGCTGAAGAAGATCCCATGTCGAGGGGTTTGCCTTGGAAAGAAGGGCTGCCTCTTCATGTGATAAATGACAAGATAGTGAGGGAAGGCAGCTGAGTGATGTAAGATGAGGAGGAGGGGGAAAATGGAGTTCTTAGAGAAAGGCTTCAATTTTTTTTCCCAGTGAAATGTGAGGCAAGGTTCTCAGCTGAAAGGGTGAGAGAAGAGAAAGAAATGAGAATTTTGTGGAGGAATGAAAATGTTTAGAAAAGCTGCAAAGTGAGAAGGATAATGAATCTATTAGGGAGATGTAAAAAGATCACCTTGTTACAGTGACCCATTTGAGACCATGTATGTTTCATACATAATTTTTTAGTGAACGCTATTAGCATGGTTTCATGACGCAGCCAGGTGCTACAATGGCTAGAGTGCCAGGCCTGGAGTCAGGAAGACCTGAGTTCAAATCAGGCGCTTAATAGCTGTGTGAACCTGGGTAAGTCACTTAACCTCTGTTTCCTCAGTTTCTTCGTCTGTAAAATCGGAGTGATTATAGTATGTTCCTCTCAGAGCTGTTGCAAGGATCAAATAAGAAAATAATTGTAAATAAAGCACTTACTACAATGCCTAGCACTTAGCAAGAATTATACAAATGTTAGCTATTATCATTTCCTCAGCTCTGTTCAGTAGCACATGCATCATAGTAATAGCAGTGAGAATATTCCAGGATTGAGGATTGTCAGGGAACAATCAGAGATAGGATAGGGAAGCAAAGAATTCAAGAGAAGAGGACAGCAGAGTTGAACCGGTTTACCCAGGGGGTCAAGATGGGGAAGGGTGGAGAATGTAGCCCATGCAGGAAGGATTGATGACCTGGGAAAGAACAGAAGGACTGAAGCATCAGAGATCATGGTAAGGATTAAGAACAGGGTTAGGGGTTATAAGACATAGGGAAAGATGGAATGACAAAAGATTGTAATCTGATAAAGGAATTTCAGAGGTCATGAACATGGAAGCAGAACATTCTGGGCCTAGAAAATAATCTGAATATTGCTCCTTTTAGAGAGAAGAAGACTCTAATAAATGTTGAATAGAACTTAGACTGGAATAGAACAGATAGACCAGAATACAGTTAAAAATCTGCTCAAATAAGCAAGGAAGCATTGTCTTTCTGGACTTCTGTCCATGTAGACAGGCTATCTAGAGGGGTCTAACATAACTTTTCTCTATAATGTCCAATCTTCCACTTTGCTGTGTATAGCCCTGGGCCCATTTCCATACTGTTTTCTACTCCTTGGGCCTGCAGAGCAGCCTGGACCACCTTGGACTTTCTCCCCCAGTGATCAGGAGAAAATATCTCTTTCAAATATTGATTGGTTTTCACAAGCCTTCTTGCACTTGTCACAGCATTAGTGATGAAGAGGCTTTTTTTGCATGTAGATTAGATTTTTCAGCAATTCATTAACCCTTTTCTTCTTCGCCATTTGGTGCAGGTCTCTTAGTTATGCAGAGAGGGTGTGTGGAATAGAGAGCTGAGTGATTTATGCCAGTCTGAAGGAGCCCAGTAGCCTGTATATTAGAAGAGCAGTTAAAGACACTGTTGACATGACCCATTATTTCCATGCTGATTAGGGCCATAAAAGGGTTTCTAAGACTGGGGTTTTTCTGGAAATTGATAAACTGTAGACATTAGGAAGCCTCCTGTTTATCTCCATTGCAGAGAGTTCATAGAAGGAGCTTATTGACTCCCAGAGCTAGAAGGGTGGTTAGTGATATTAGAGTCCAAGCTTCTCCTTTTTCCAGATGAACTGAGGCTTAGAGAAGGAAGATGAACTTGCTCCAGGTCACACAGTGAAAGAAACAGTTCGGACTCAGAATCAGATCTCATGACTCATGATCCAGTGCTATTGCCACTCAAGTATGTCATCCCCAACTCTCACAACCACCCTGTTGTCAGATCACGGTTCTCCCATTATGAGAGGAACTAATTTTCCCTAAAAGGTGACACATGATCCCTGTGACTTGATTGGCCCCTGTCTCATTGACAAAAGTTCCTAGTCATCAAAGGGCATAAAAAATCCCACCTTTGTGGAGCCTCAGGTTCTTTAACTTGATGGATTTTCAAAGTCCACACGAATCACCTTCCCTCTCTCTGCTGACCAGATGGGTTTCCATTGGGAAACAAATGGGGAACCATATTCAGAGTAGCTGAGTCCCTCTGTATCTGTGTTAAATATCCTTGTTGCGTCTTTTTGTTAATTGTTCAATAACTTTCAAGCGCCTCATTTTATCCCGATATTGCACCTGAACTGAGAGTGCTGGTGTTAGGCCCGCACTTAACACACCTCAAGAATAAGATGTAACTCCTACATTAGATAATAACAATAACATCTTCTTCTAGAGCCAACACATGTATATACACCTCAGATCAGAATCAGTTCTTAAACAGTGGACTGCCTGGGGCCCTGAAACATTCCCCCTAGGCAGACAGGGTGGAGTCTCATGTCAATCATCTCATCAAAATGGCTGGGCTGGGCTTGACTTTCTGTGTTATCGCAGACTAACCTTACCTAAAAGAGCCCCCTACTGTATGGCTGAGGTCACACTCTTTTGGAAACCCAGATGCCTTGAGTATGGAAGGAGACAGAAATGCCAGTTACAGTGGCCCCTCCACAAATGACCTTCCCAATGAGACAGCACAGCGGTGGAGCACAAAGATATAGCTCCCCAGGATAACTACACAGCCGTAATGGGGCCCTTCCACTCAAAAGAAAGACTCAGGATCACAGATTTAGAGCTAGAAGGGACCTTAGAAGTCATCAAATCCAACTATTTCATTTTTCAGATAAGGAAACTGAGTCTAAAGAGGGTAAGTCAAGAGTCAACAAGCTTTTATGAAGGACCATGCATGTGCCAGGCACTGCGCTGAGCACTTGTTTTAGTCATTTTTAGTCATGTCTGACTCTTTGTGACCCCATTTGAAGTTTTCTTGGCAAAGACACTGCAGTGGTTTGCCATTCCTTCTCCAGCTCATTTTACAGATGAGAAACTGAGGCAAACAGGATTAAGTGACTTACCTAGGATCACACATCCAGTAAGCATCTGAGGCTGGATTTGAACTCAGGGAAATGAGTCTTCCTGACTTGAGGCCCAGCACTCTACGCACTAGGGCGCCACCTAGCAGCCCCAAGTGCTGACTACTAGAGATACAAAGATAAAAAGACAGCTTCTGCTCTGAAGGAGTCTTTGGTCTAACAGGGGAGGCAATGTGCAAATCACTGTGTACAAAGAAAAAGGGGGGGGATCGGAGATAATCTCAGAGGGAAGGCACTAAGATTAAGAAGGATTCATTCAGGGTCATAGCATCTGGGGCAGAATTGGAATAGAGGTTTTTCAGACTCCAACTGCAGCACTCTATTCATTATACCTCTTCTTTGGCTCAATTAATTTCTTTATTTGTAAACCAATTCTGCTCAAAGAGAACAGGGCTTCTGTCAACCTTGCATCCCCCAACAATAGTCACCATCTTCCCTTTTTCTTTAAATACTCCAACTTAATGATACATCCACCCACCAGAATGTCAGTGCAGTACCTCTTGGCATAGGTCTCCTGTTCCCCACTGATTTTGTCTAATTACTATGCACCCTCTAGAACAGGAGTTCTTAATCTTTTTTTTTATGTTCTGGCCCCTTTGTCCCTTCTGGGGTGAAACCTATGGACCCCTTCTCAGAATGATGATTTGGATGCATAAAACCAAATGTATAGGATTACAAAGTAAATCAATTATATTAAAACATATGTCTGCAAAGTTTATTGACCCCCAGGTTACCTCATCTAAAATAAGAATCTGACTTTTCTCTTTAATTTCTACCCTGATCATTGCTAATGGAACGAAAAACGAATTCTTCCAATATTTTACAGGTACCTATGGCTGTGTGTGTCTGTAGAAAGAAGTGTAGAAAGAGGAGTGATTTCTGGGTAATTTCACCCAAGACCTAGGACTCACCTGGCCCATGCTCACTCTCTTCTTTCAGCCTACACAGTGAGGACCTGAACGACCTACATTTGTCATCTGTTCACCTTGAACACATAATCCTCCACCTTTGAGAGAAGTAAAGCAACCGTTTTCACAGAAGCTCAGCGCCGAAAGGCTTCTCAGCAGCAAACTGGTCCAAGGGAGAATCTCCTGTGTAAGATTCCTGATAAGTGATCATCCAGTCTAAGTCTGATGATTTTCAGTGATACAAAACTCACTACCACCCATGGCAGTCCATTGCACTTATATGCAGCTCTGATTGTTAAGGGATTTTACCTGACATAGGATTAAAGTCTACAACTTGTCCCCACTGCCCATAGAACTGCCCTGCAGTGCCAAGCACAACATTTCCAATCTTTCTGCATAGCAGCCTTTCAGACAGTTGAAGACAGTTATCATGCCCCTCTATCATCTTTCCTTCTCCAAGTTAAACATCCTCTGTTACTTCAAGTCATTTGTGTATGACATTGTCTCCAGGGCCCTCATCAGCCTACTCAGTCTCCTGTGGAGATGTTCCAGCTTATCCTTCCCCTGGAGTTAAACACAATGCTACTTCAGCTACAGTCTGACCAACATAGGAGATGCTTGTTCTGAACACTGTGTTTCCATGAATATAGTCTAAATTTTAATTTTCTTTTTTTAAATCTTTATTGATATCTTTGGTTTTTATGTATTCTTCTGCCCTTCCCAGCCTGAAGAGCCATTCCTTATCACAAGCAGGAAAAAAAAAAAGGAAAAAAGGAAAACCAGTCAACCTAGCAAGTGAGTCTGACAGCATCTGCAAAGTCACACACCCATTATATTCATCACCTGCACAAAGAAGAGAGGAAGAGAGTAAGTATGTCTTCTGAACATCTCTGGGCTCCAAATTCATCATTTGCTAAATGAAGGGGTTCAACTCAATCACCTCTAAGTTCCCTTTCAACTCCAAGTCTATGATTCTATGCCCATTTCATACAGTGCAGTAATATTCCATTGCACCCATGTCCCATAATATGTTCTGTTTAGTCATTCCCCAATCAATAGGCCTCTATGCTGCTTCCAGTTGATTTTAACAAAGCACACACAGCACAGAGAACACAATAACAAGACGTAGGGCCGCTAACAGAGCCCCCCAACATCTGCACACGGGAGAGGAGCAGAGTGGGAGGGATAAAGGGTGTCCAAGCCCAGCGGCCCCTCAGCCTGTGTTTAGAATACCTGAGCAGAGATTCTCACGGCAGAACCAGGGTTGGGTGGGCACCTGAGGAGTGAGTTCTGGGAGTCAGTCTATGAAGAGTTTTAAATATCAAACAGGGGAGATTGTATTTTATCCTAGAGAAAGTAGGGAGCCATTGAAGCTTCTTAAACCTGGGAATGAGACAGTCAGACCTGTATTTGGGGATGTGACTTTGGCAGCTGTGGGGAGGATGTATTGGCAAAGGAAGAGAATGAAAGCAGGGAAGCCAATATAGGAAGCTACTGAAACTTCTACCTCCTGGCTCTGCCATCTGCAGCCAAGCAGAACTAATGCAATCTCTCTTTGTCATAGCATCTCTTCACATATTTGAAGATGGTGACCGTGTCCTCTTACGACCGCTCTCTTTTCTCCAGGTTGGAACCATTTCAAATCATGAAGCATTTTAAAGAAAGTGAGAAACTCCAGGAACAGAATAGAGACTGAGGCATGATTCAGTTCAATCCAATAGGATTTTATTATGTACCCTGTAGGTGGGTGAACATGAAGCTAAAAGCATGGAGGAGGGATAGCTGAAATCAGATCTTCAATAACGAAGGCTGACTGAAGCATGATGTTCTATTCCAGGCCACATATTTTAAAAAGAAAATTACAGGCAAGGGTAATGAAGTTGGTAAACAGAGTACATGTAGTGCCATATGAATATCATCTGATAAAAATCAGGGTGTTTCTCTTGAAGGAGAAATGACTCAGGAGGACATGATAATTGTCTTCACAAATGTGAAGGATTATCATGGGGAAGAGTGAATACACTGATTCGGCTTGACCTCATTGGGTTGAACTGGAAACAACTGGTGGAAAGTGCAGAGGAATATTTTAGAGAGCCAGTGTAATGTAGGAGAGAGAGCGCTGGATTTGGGTCAGAGGACCGGGATTTGAATCTGAGCTCTACTATTTACTACCTATGTGACCTCTATAAAGGCACTTTAAACTCTCTGGGTCTCAGTTTCCTCATCTGTAAAATGAAGGGTTTAGACTCTAAGATCAATCTGAGTTCTAAATCCCATAATCCTAGGGAGGAACTTCCTAAAAGGCAGTGCAGTCCAAAAGCAGACTACGATGCTTTAGGGGGTTAGTGAACTCCCCATGACTGGAGAATTTCAAATGAGGTATGTTGCAAAGGGGCTTCCTGATGAGGCATGATTTGGAACAGAATGACCTCTGAGGCTGCTTTACTCTGAGGTTCTGTACATCTGGCTTTCCTATTCCTTGCCCAGTCCCCCAGCAATATTCCACCTCTAATAATCTAAATCAATTCCCTCTGTTCAGTTTGTGAAAGACAGCCTTAAAAATGAGCTCCTGTCCTCCACCATTCCAGGACCATCATTAATTCTGCCCCCTACCTCATATTAGGAGGCCTCCTGTCTCTGTGGTATCTCTGTTCTTCTGATGTATTTGTTAGCCATAATTCACTTGGCTTTTTGTGCGTCCCTTATCTTTCTCCTGCAAGCTTTAGCTGATGCAGCAAATTCTGATTCTGTTCCTTTGGCCCCCCAACCCCTCCCTCTTGCCACCCCCCACTCACTGACACCATGTTTATTGCAGATACCTTAAAGATTTTGTTGGAGATGCTGCGAGGGCTCATGACCCAAGGTGAAGGCTGCTAGGGAAATAGAAGCAGGCACACAGCCAACAGAATTACAGCCCCTCCCCCAGGAGGAACCAGGCCACAGCATCCTGTCATAGTAGAAGGTTGGGCAGATTATACCATGGCTAAAGAAGAGAGAGGAGTGAGTAAGGAATTGCATAAGGGTAGAATAATAACAAAAACTCCAGTTCTGCAATCACTTCCCATACGATTCCCTCCCCCCAACCACCATGAAAAATGTTATAATATACATAGGTGATATATAAAGTATATAGGTGATAACCTAACCCCCAGGGTTGTTGTGATAACCAAATTATATATGCATATATAAATATATAATTTTATATATACATGTATGTGTGCATATACATTTATATCATGCTTTAAAATTTGCAAAGTGCTTTATATATGTTAGCTTACTTAATCTTCGCAACAACCTTGGGAGGGAGGTGCTATTAGTATCTCTATTTTACAGGTAAGGACATTGAGGCAAACAGAGGTCAAGTGACTTGCCCAGGGTCTCACAGTTAGTATCTGAGGCCAAATTTGAACTCAGGTCTTCCTGATCCCAGGTCCAGCGCTTTGTCCACTGTGCCACCTAGCTACCCCAAAAAACATCAATAAAAAGAGATCAGTAATGCTTGTTAGTATTATCTCCTCTTACTGATGGAGAAATTGAGATTCAATAAGTAAAAGTGACTCACCCAAGGTCAGTTAAGAAATAAGGACTATGGGGCAGCTAAGTGGCACAGTGGATAGAGCACCGGTCACGAAGTCAGGAGGACCTGAGTTCAAATCCAGCCTCAGACACTTGACACTTACGAGCTGTGTGACCCTGGGAAAATCACTTAGCCCCATTGCCTAGCCAAAAAATAAACAAATAGATAAGGACTAAAGTTCAAGTCTTCCGATTTCAGAGTTTATGTTCATTCCATTAAACCATACTGCTTTCTCGAGTATGACCAGGATACCAGAAGGGTTTAGAGAAATTTCTAAGTGTGGAATGGATGAAAGAGGTCACTGGGGGAAATGAATGCTCTAAATCACTAGTAATAAGAGAAAAGCAAATCAAAACAACTGTCAGTTTCATCTTGCACCCTGCAAATTAGCAAAGATTAACAAAAGATAGAAATGGTCCAAATTGGAGGGCTTATAGGAACGTATGATAAAGTATCACACCAGTGCATTGTTGGTAGAGTTGTGAAATAGTATAACCATTTTGGAAAGCAATTGGGAATTATGAAAATAAAATTATTAAAATGCTCACATCTTTTGACCTAGAGGTTCCATCACTGGGCTTATATACCCCATGGAGGCCATTGATAAGAAGAAGATCCCCCTATATACCAAAATGTTTATAGCAATATTTTTTGTGATGGCAAAGAGTTGGAAACAAAGCAGATATCCATCGATTGGGGAGTGGCTCAACAAATTGAATGTAATAAGATACTATTATACTATAAGATGATGAATGTGATGAATGCAGAGAAGGAAGGGAAGATCTACATGAATGGATGCAAATTATTCATATAATGACTATGACAATGTGAATGGAAAGACCAGCCACAAAAAAAAGGTGAATGTGGCCAAGCTTGAAAAAAAGGACATATAAAGGACAAATACATAAAGGAAATAAATAAAGGACAAGCTTGAAAAAAGAGATATGAGAATACATTCTCTCCCTCCATACATTGGCAGAGACAAGAAGTCCCCTGATTTTTTTTAATATGTTTTATTTAGTTTGTTAAAAACGTTTTCCCAATTATGTGTAAAAAAAATTAACATTCATTTTTAAACATTTGAGTTCCAAATTCTCTCCTTTCCTCCTCTTTTTTCTTCTTCCTTGAGAAGGCAAGCAATTTGATAATGATTATACATGTGAAGTCATACAAATCATATTTCCATATTAGCCATGTTTCAAAAGAAAACAAAGACAAAAATAGAAAAATAAAGAAAGTAAAAAGCTATGCTTCATTCTGCATTTAAAGTCATCTGGAGGTATACAGCATTTTTCATCGTGGGTCCTTTGGGATTATCCTGAATCATTGTCTTGATCAGAGTAATTCTTTCACAGTTGATCATCTTTACAATATTGCTATTACCATGTATGATGTTTACCTGGTTCTACTCTCTTCATTTGCATCAGTTCATATAAATCTTCCCAAGTTTTTCTGAAACCATTTCTTATAGCACAATAGTAAGTATTCCATCACAATCATATTCCACAACTCATTCAGCCATCCTCCTATTAATGAGCATCCCCATCCAATTCTTTGCCACCACAAAAAGAGCTGCTACAAACATTTTTGTACATAGAAGTCCTTCTCCTTTTTCTTTGATCTCTTTGAGATACAGACCTAATAATGCTATGGCTGGGTCAAAGGGTATGCATAGTTTTATAATCTGAAGTCCACAGGTGTTGATAATGCATATATTTACATTTTTTTCTTTTTTTTTGTCTTTAAAAATGCTGTCTGTTATATGAAATGGCTATCTGGAAGAAGAAGAGGGAGAAAAACTAGGAGAGATTATGGTGATTTAAAAAAAGATATTGATAAAAATTTAGTTAATTAAAAAAAAAAGTAATCATGGGCTACCTCAGCCTGGTCCTCAGGTTTGAGGCTAAAGGTGTATAGGAGGTTAGGGCAGTTTACAGATGTCTTAGATTCTCAAGTTGACAATTTGCAATTCCTGTAGCACCTACCACACAAGATTGTTATGAGGATTAAATGAGCTATCATATGCAAAGCACTTTGCAGCGTTAAGGCACTATGTAAATGTCAATTTTCTTATCTATGTAAGCATATGTACACATTCAAATATAGGCCATCGAACTGGGGGAGGCCATAGAGGCAATTTAGTTCAGCAGCCTCATTGTATGGGGGAGGAAACTGAGGCTGTGAGAGAAGGGTACTTCCCCAAGACTGACTCAGGCTTACACCAGTGATAAATAGCAGACCTGACTCGATCTGGATCTAGGTCTTCTAATGCCAGGGCTTATACTCCTTACACATTCACACAGACAGACAGATAGACACACACACATACATACATATATATATATATATACATACATATATATATATATATATATATATATATATATACACATATATATATATACATACATATATATATATATATATATATATATATATATATATATCCATTTTCATTCTAATAAGGGGTCTTGAAGGCTCACTTTTAAAAGGCTATCCAATCAGTCACTGTTTCTAGCTCTGCTAGAATAAAGCAATTCCGAATCAATCTTCTTGCAGGTTTACTTCTCATGGTCAGAAGTTGACAAGGAAAGTACAACTCCTGTGTTTATAGAAACACATAAACTATATAGCAAGCCTCTTTGGGTTTCTCATGGATCTGTCAAGCTTCCATTTAGGAGTTCATTAGAGCTGTCTGGGGAATATGTGGATAAGACCATGTATAACAGCTTGACAATTACCCTTTAGGACGGACTTGACGGTCAGTCCACACATGCGGATTTTATGAGGGCTAGCCCTGATATCATACAGGTGTGTAGATAAAAGGATAGACTGAGGAAGTGGCTGAGTGGGGGGCCTTTCCAAGTAAAAGCCCACTATCCAACAGCCTTCTGTTTTCATCTGGAAGGCATGTAACAAGATTGACTTGTTTACCATCCCTCACCAAGAACAGTAATTAGAATGCAGGGTCATCTCCATAAAATGCATTATGACTTTAATATCAGTAAACTCCACTTAAATATTAAACACCAAGAGGAAATATTAGTGAAATTATCATGGAATAATATGATCAGCTTACTCTACGATGGAATATGATCAATGTGTTTTAATAAACTGTAGAGAATTATTTGGATTGTATCTGTGGTCCCTGTCAATTTTATTTAGCGTTCAATGCCATCGTGATAATTAGTTGGGTTTTACTGTGTTCATTAAAAGCTTTTCTAATGATCGTGTAGAGGAATAAGTTAAATTAATTTCTTTCTTTAAAGTCGGAGAAATCCATCACAGGCACAAAAAGCAAAGAGCAGGGCGTGTGCATGATTGGGCAGACGCCAATGCTATCACATCCTGCCACCCCCCTTTCACCACCACCACCACCCTTCTTTGCATAAAACTTAAGGGATATTGTCATGACAGATTCAGAGCTGGACTAGACTTTGGGGGTGATCTAGTCCAGTGCCTTCATTTTACTAAGTTAAGTCCTCCAGAAGTAAAAATGATTTGTCTAGGACTGCCTCTATAGTAAATAGTGCTTTAAAAAATTTATTTTAAAGAAAATAAGATTTTCTCCAGGCTTGACACAAAACTGTGTCTACTCATTTTCTCCAGTGGATAAATGCAGGTCAAGTTTGGGGGCTCTTTCTTTTCTCTGTCAAGAATTCCCTCATCAACAAAAGAAATTATTCCTGACATCCCACCTCTTCCAAGAAGTCTTCCCAGTTCTCCCCAGTCTCCCAAGACCCCTCTCCTTCCTGGAGCACACTTAACAGTTTGTACCCCAAGAATTTGAGGCAGCTAGGTGGTAAAGTAGACAGAGTACCCGGCATGGAGTCAAGAAGACCTGAGTTCAAATTCAGCCACACCATGTGACCCTGGGCAAGTCACTTAACTCTGCTTGCCTCAGTTTTCCCATCTGGAGAAAGAAATGGCAAATCATTCTAGTATCTTTGCCAAGAAAACCTCAAAAGGGGTCACAAAGAGTTGGACATGACTGAAAACAACTAAACAAAACAACCAAAATTGCTGGGGCTTTCTGCATTAACATTTATTCTTAAATTCTAAACTTTAAGCAAAACTTCAAATGAACATGCATGAAACGGTAAACCCCACTATTTACAATTCGTTTTTAAAAGGGACCTACTAACTTTAACACGATAACAAAAGGATCCTAATTTGCTTCCACATTCCTTCCAGGACTCCTTCTTCTGTGCATTTTTTAAGCTTTTGCAGCTCTTATTTTTAACAGTTATCAGCAATGTGTTTATTGTCACCCTGCTTCTGCTTCATTCACAATCTCTTCCCACCTTTCCTTGCATTTATTCATATCTGTCACTTCTTAGGGTACAGTAATAATTCCATTATGTCCTTATTATACGTTTTATTCATTCGCTCACCCGTTATTTATAGCCAGCATTTTGGCATTTGATTGTATTCTGCCCCTTATCATTCTTTGGTTGTCCCGTATGTGCCCATTATCATCCCAAATAGGGAACTTCCAGAAACAGTTTCCATCTCGGGCCTTCCTGACCTGAGTGCATAGGAGTCACCCCTTAAACACTTGTAACTTCCAGTGAATTGAAAAAAATTGAGCTGAGCTGAGCTAAACTGGACAGTTGAAGAAAACAGCTCTGCAGGTTGAAATTAGACAGAGGGTGCCTTGCAGTTGACATTCCTCACTGGGAGAGAGGAGGCCTGGTACAGTTATTAATCTTTCCTTTCCTTTTATGGTCTGCTGGGCACACAATGGAATGTGAGCCCCCTCTCTTTATCTGGCCCTCTGTCTTCTCCCTGAGCTAGCCCAGACCCCTCTTCTCCAGATCGTCTTTTTTTTTTTCTCCTTTGATCTAGGTGGGAAATAGTGAGTTGTGTCTCCAGACCCGGAAATGTGCTATTCAAATTCCAGCAGGCCCCAACTTCTATTCAAAGAAAGACATTTTCCTAGGACACCAGCCTGCCCTCTCCACCCCCACCCAAAGTAGTTAGCAAATATAGGCTCCTAGTCACTACATAAGCTCAGATATTTAGAACTAGAAGGGACTTCATAGGTGTTCAAATATATATCACTCGTGCTACACGTAGATGAGGAAAGTGAAGCGATGACTTACTCAGGGCCACACAGCTAGTAACTGTGTCAGAGGATTTAAACTCAATATTCCTGATTCCAAGTCCAGCCCTAGGGCTGTGGCACACTGCATTCCTCTTGGATTTGCCATGAAGTGATTCAATCCTCCTGGCCAGGGAACCCTATGTCTTAGGGGCCACTGTCCTGACAGTGGGCCTGAGAGCTAGAAGAGATGTTAGAAGTCATCTACTCAGACCCTCCTCATTTCAAAAGAGGGAAAGAAGGAGCTCATTAGTATTCTAGTGAAAGGGGGTTAGTTCACTATAAAGAAAAAAAAAACATTCTTAATAAACTGAGTTGTACAAATGCATAGTGAATTCCTTATCCTTAAAGGTCTCCAAACCAAGATTGTATAAGCACTTAGTTGGAAATTCTATAGAGGGAATTATTGTTCAGTTATGGGTTTGACTAGATGACCCCTGGAATCTATTTCTGGATTCTTTGTTTCTCTACTTCCACTGTGAGCAAGGCAGGACTCCTGGACTAGACTGGGGTTTTTTGGGTGAGGGGAGGTAAAGAGGGTTAAGTGACTTACCTAGGGTCACACAGCTAGGAAGTATCTGAGAACAGAGTTGAACTCAAGTCCTCCTGATTCCTGGAGTGCTCTATCCACTATGCCACCTAGCTGCTCCCCTGGACTAGATTCTTAAGACTTAACTACTCTCCTTCCTCAAAAACAGGCTAATCATCTAAATTATCTAGGTAATTTAATAGCTAACCCCCACCCCATCCCCACCATTTAATTTTGTCTATAGAGACACAGTCATGGTCTGATGGGGGTGGTAGAAAGTCTGAGAATCAGAACTGGGTTCTACTCCCATCTCAGTATGTGACCTTAGATTGTCATTTATACCCTATGGGCCTCATTTTTCTCATCTACGAATTTAGAAGGTTGGATACGATGATCGATCTCTATGGCCCTTCGAGCTTGGATATTCTGTAGTCAACATTCTCAGGTTCCTTCTAGGTTTTGGTCTCTACAATCCAAGGCTCCCAAAGAAATCCCAAAGAAAATGATGAGAATATTTTTTTTCGGTTAATACTGGGAAGACAAAGATGGAGATGTGATTACTCTCTTCATATATCTGAAGGGCTCAGCAGAAGTAGGGTTAACTTACTCTGCTTAGCAGTAGAGGACAGCCATAGGAATACTGGATGGAAGCTACAGAGAGACAGATTTCAGTTTAATGGCAGGAAGAATCTTCCTAACCTTCAGAGCTGTCTAAGAGCAGAATGGACTACCTCCACAGGTAGTGAGGTCCCCGTCACTGGAAGTCTTCAAGTAGAGGTTGGGTGAGAAGGTGTAAAGGATTTCACTCCTCTGAGGTCCTCTCCACCTTCAGATTCTGTGATACTATGATTCTACACTCATTGCCAGCATCTATCCATTACCCTGCTAACTATTATACCTAAAATATCCAAAATATCCCAATCTAAACAAATCTTTGGAATTTGCCTTATGGAGCCTGTAACCTCTTTGAGGTCGATGATATATATCTTAATCAACTCTGTGTGTCCCTCAGCTCTAAGCACCAGTGCTCCCTGCATGCAGGAGGTACTAATGATGTTTGTCAAATTAAAATAACAACTAAATAAATAAATTTCAAAAATAAAAATAATATTCAGTGTCAATGAACCAGAAAACAAGAACTGTTTCAGATAGTGCTTTCCTCCCAACAACCCTGTGAATTAAATAGTAAAGGATCATTATTCCTATTTAATAGATGAGAAAACCTGGTCACAGAGAAATGAAAGAGCCTGCTAAAGTCACACAGCTGGGGAGATCAGAGGAGAAATTCACCTCAGGTCCAACCCCAAGTCTGTATGCAGGGTCTGCTACATCACACCAAGTCTTTCAAATTAAAATTAATTGAGGGAGGGGGTGGAGTGGATAGACCACTGGCCTTGGAGTCAAGAGGACCTGAGTTCAAATCTGCCTTCAGACACTTATTGTTTGTGAGACCTTGAGCAACTCACTTAATCCTGATTGCCTGCTCCAGAAAATTAAAAAAAAAAACATTAATTGGATGGAGTTATACATTAATTAGCAGCAGGAAATGGTTTTGGAGACAATCAGCTGGCACAGTGGATACAGTACCGGACCCGGAGCCAGGAAGTTCTGAGTCTGAATCCTGTCTCAGTCATTTACTAGCTGCTTTTCCCTAGATAAGCCAGGTAACCTCTCAGCCTCAGTTTCTCCATCCGTAAAATGGGAAGAATAATAATAGCACCTCCCTCCCAGGGTAGTGAGGATCACATGAGATAACACTTATGTAAATCACTTTGCAAACCTTAAGGTGCTGTATAAATCCTAGCTATCACCATCACCATCATCATCATTAAATTATAGTATGTGGTATGTTCAAGAGAGCATTGGACTGGGCACCAGGAATCCTGAGTTCTAGCCCCAATTCTATTACCAACTTACTGTATAAACCTGGGCAAATTCTTTCCCCTCTCTGCTCCTCACTTGCCCAGTTATAAACAGAGTTGAAGTGGGAGATTAAGGAGACTGACTGATCTCTTGCAATGCTGGTACCTCTGCCATTTCAAGTTGTCTAGTTTTTTTTGTCCACCATTGAGCTGTTCATCACTAATTAAAAGAGACCTGTTTACCACCTTGTCCTTAGAACCAGAGAGGGCAATAGGATCATGAAGCCTCAGAGAAGACTTCCAAGATATCCTGCTCATAACTGAAGATGATGCCTCTCCTACACCTTCCTTGGCAGATACTCATCCGACCTTTTTTCAAAAACTTCTAATGAAAGGGACGTCACTTGAGGGATCCCAAGGAAGTCCATCCTCCTATTGGCCAGCTCTGTGTGTTAGGGAGTTTTGCCTTACATTGAGCCAAGTCTGACTCTCCAAAAATCTTATTCGTTGCCTCTAGCATTGCCCTTTGGGACCAAGTAGACCAAATCTAACCTCTTCTCCATGGCATCCATCAAATATTTGAAGACAGCTATCCCGACCCCCATCACTAGTTCTTTCAAATGATGGCCTCTCACCTGTTGCCCTTCTCTACACACATTCCAGTCTGTCACATCCTTCTTCAAATGTAGTGCCTAGCACTGGCCACAAGCCTCCACACATGCTCTGGTCAAGGCACAGGATTCATTTATCTGTACTGGCTAACCATGTGGGCTTTAGGGAATGCTGAGGGAAGAGGACAGGTAACATCCCCGGTGGATGGGAGACTCTAATGCCAATGGAGTGAATCATGTCAGCCTAATTGGAAAGCAGTAATAAAAAGTAATTGAGTTTAATACATAATTTAGATCATTACCAGTGAGGCTAATGCATCCATCCCGCTTAGGTGCGGCAGTGGGGAAAAATTATTTATCTCGCACACAGTTAAGATTTCATTTGTTTGCGTAATGGAACACTTGCCAATTGACTTTAATAAGAGCCGTTCGTTAGATCAGATTTTGAATCGTGGCATAAATTTGGAGTTCATATGTTAATTTTTGACATGATATACTCAGCACTTACAGCCTCCCCACAAAGGGACAGGATTTATTCTCCCATGAGATTTAATATTCATTGTTGTCTTATATTACAGAAATTAAATTGGTTTTCTCTGATGGCTTGATGGGAGGCAATTTGGTTTCAGATTTTTTTTTTAAAGAAGATATTAAGGGACTTTTGCTGCATCTTTGAATGACTTTTTTTTCCTCTCAAAAACTGGTCACGTGGCTGAGCAAAAAATGCTTTCCTTAAATACTGAAAAGAAACAGATACCCAGAAAAGGAACTTATTATCTTACATTTTCCTGTGTCTTATTATACATTATTAATAACAATAACTATGATCACTTTATGTTTATGTAGCACCTTCAATAACAGTTCATATATTAAGTGTCTACTGGGTAGGGTGTACTCTGCTTGGGCATTGAAGGAGATGGCAGATTTAAGACCGTTTATGACCTCTCCTCAGCCAGGTCACCAGCAAATTAGTGGCACAGCCAGATGATCACAGGAGCATAAGCCTCTTCAGTCTGGTGTTTTGGGTGCTATATCCTACAGCAAAGATCCTGAGAAAGAACATTTTTTCGGGGGGGGGGGTGAGGGGCAGCAGGATTGTAGGAAGGGATAACATGAGGGAAAATAGAGAGAGTCAAATGTGCTTCTCTCTAGTGTCTGGCTCTCCAGCATTTGAGTAGAGGGTTTTTCAGTCTGAAGGGGCCATCTCTGCTGTTGTTTCTCAGTCCACAGCCTATTCTTCCTTTCCCTGGGCATTGGGCACCATAGATCCACCTCCTCCATGAAGCCTGCCCTGATATCACTCCCACCCCACATAATAGGGATCTTTACCTACCAAAATTCTTCATAATATTTTACTTTTGTATTATCACACTCTCCCCTTGTACTACAGCCATTGATTGGCACACACCCCTAAGCCCCAATGAAAATGTAAAGCCTTAAGAACACAGATATTTATTTTAGAATCACTAATATCCAATAAAGAGATTTGTAGGACTATAAATGATTATTTTTAAATGTATGCATGCATGCATGAGGAACAGAAGGGTAAAATTAATTCAAGTCCATAAATCTTTCTTTATCACTCCTGTATGACAAGTCCTGTGCTAAGTTGTAATGGGTTGGGTGGGGAAAACATTTCTCTTACCCTCAGGGAGCTTACAATCTAATGTACCTTGGGCTCAAGTTCTCCCTGACCTTCAAAAGAACAAGGTACATTCATTGAAGATATAAGACATTCATTTCTATCCTTCTTTAATTACTTGTAGTCAAATGATTCATAGAGTCATAGAGTCATTAAATGTCAGAATAGGTATGACCCTGAGCATATAGAATGTCAGATCTGTAAGATAACATAGTACATAAAATATAGGATGTCAGAGTTGGAAGGAGCCTTAAAACATGAAACAGGAGTTCTTATCCTAGGACCTATGATTTTTCTTTTATGGCTATTTGTTCAGTTGTTTCAGTAGTGTCCAATTCTCTGTGACCTCATTTGAGGTTTTCTTGGCGAAGATACGGGAATTGTTTGCCATTTCCTTATCAAGCTCAATTTGTGATGAGAAACTAAGGCAAACAGGGTTAAGTGACTTTCCCAAGGTCACACAGCTAGTAAGTGTCTAAAGCCAGTTTTGAACTCAAGAAGATGAGCCTTGAGGCAGCAAGATGGCACAGCGGACAGAGCACTGGCCCTGGAATCAGGAGGACCTGAGTTCAAATCTGGCCTCAGACACATAACACTTACTAGCTGCATGACCCTGGGCAAGTCACTTAACCCCATTGCATAACCAAAAAGAAAAAATGATGAGTCTCCCGACTCTAGGCCCAGCATCCTATCTACTGCATCGCCTAGCTGCCCCTTAACAGCTAATAGCTAATGGCATTAAATAGTACTTAAGGTATGCAAAGTGCCTTACCAATATTATCTCATTTGATCCTCACAACAACACTGGCTATTACTATCCCCATTTTACAGATGAGGAAACAGAGACAGACTCAGTTTCAAGTTTCAGAGTCACATTAAGCTATTAAGTATCTCATGTCAGATTTGAATTCAGGTCTTCCTAACTCTAGGTCAAGCGCTTTATCAACTGTGCCACCTAGCTGCTATGCTAATATTTTGATATCTGTATTTCAATATAATTGAAATTATATCATAATTTTATAATCCAATGAATTTTCTTTTATGCATTTACAAATATTTTTTGAGAAGGGGTCCATACAGCCCACCAGGCTATCAAAGGGGTCTATGTCACAAAAAAGGTTAAGAACCCTTGACATAGAATGTCAGAACTGGAGAGCATCTTAAAATATAGAACCACAGAATGCCTGATGATTTTGCTATACCACACACTTGTTGGAGGCTTGGAGATAGTATATCTGGAAAACCAGACCGCAACAAAGATGCCATTTTAAGATAAAAAAGAGATTTAATGCAGTACATGAAGCACATGAACTACCAGGGAAATTCCTAAATTGGCAGCAAACTTATTTTTAGGCACATTTAGAGAGTAATTTTTAGACATATATCAAAACAGTAACAAATGAATCCGTTATGAGCTAACGTAGCAAGCTCATCAACTATCAGAGGAAACAATTAGCATATACGTGTCTATGATAGATAGATAGGTAGATAGATAGATAGATAGATAGATAGATAGATAGATAGATAAATAGATACATACATACATACATACATACATACATACATACTTACATACATAGATACATAGATAAATAGATACATAGATAGATAGATAAATTAATATACGAATGTGTCAAAAATGAATCCTATGTATGACATCTCCTCAGAACTACCCCTCACTTACAAGTCAAGTCATCTAAGAACTAACTCAGGTCTAAAGTACTAGATACGGCCACATTCCTAAAACAATAGCTCATGAGCCCCTACCTATGTGTTCAGCTTTTGATAGACAAATAACAACAAAATATCTCTCCCAAGGGTACACTCTCCCACAAATATATAGTGTCAATCAAAAGAATAAATGCTCATAGAATTCACAAGTAGAGAAGCATATGTATAGGAAACAAAAATGGCCAAACAACTTACCTGTGGTGCCACCACCCCAACAACGATGCTTCTTCTGATGTTCTCATGTCTCATTCCACAGATGGTGTTTCTGTGAGACAAGTCACTCCCTGGGCCTCCCTGCCTCAGCAGCATAGATCTGATGTTTGGTCATGGTCTCAACTACTTTTAGGAGAAATAAAGTATAGCTGGTAGTGTAGTGGACTTGGAGTCAGAAAGATATAAGTTCAAATCCCGTTTCTGCTATTTTCAAGCTGTGTGATTGGGGGCCATCTCCAGTCATCCTGGACCCAGACGGCTCCGGAGGAAAAAGTGAGGCTGGTGACTTTGCACAGCCAGCCTTCCACTTAAATCCAATTCAACGTGCAAGTCATGGCTTCACTTTCCTGATGTCATGGTCCTCTTCAGGAACAAAGGACAAGCCACAATCATTTGTGTGACCTTTTTTTCTTCATCTTCATAAAGATATGAACTCAATTGAGTGGCCTCAAAGGTCCCTTCCAATTCTAAATATGAGCCTATGATTCTACTTCAAGTCAGCTAAAATTCTCGTATACTTTAAGTACCAGAAGTCATATCCTAAGACGAGTAGGAGTCTCAGCTTTGCAACTCACAATTTCCTGAGTAGAATCACAACTCCAAGTGTGGTATTCAATTTCTCCTACCAACTCAAATGGACTCTGCTGTTGGTCCCTTCTCCACCATCTGCTACGTTTTGGTTCATTAGGGGGGTGTCTACCCCAAGCATGTGAAGACTTCTCCAGGAGAAATGGGTGGATGAGAATAATTTGTTCCAATGGCCATGAAGGCGGCTGACGCAGGTGCTGTGGAGCACTTAGAGCTCAGTCAGACATCAAAGAAGCCAAGGTCATCCACTGAATCCCAAGCCATTGCCAGTCATCCTGACTTTTGTCCTGCCACTAGACTCTGATGACTCTGAAAGAGAGAGTGAGGCTGATGACTGTGCAACTCTGCCTCACCTAAGTCCAATCCATGTGAGAGTCAAGACATCACCCCATGATGTCATTTTCCTCTTTGAAATGAAGGACAAATAACACAACACTCTGTAAGGCACCATTGCTAACCCATGAGGTGAGTAGGACCCAGTCCCTCTTCCCTCCCTTGCTGCACTCTCTATAGGCATAAAGGAGACATGAAAAATGAACTCAAAAGTGAGTTCTTCCTCCTGAGCTCATTGACTTAGAATAAAGCCAACTTGCTTTTTATCTAGGCCACCAGGGGTAAGACTGATTCTCTGAGCCAATCATTGGAAGTTCCCTATGGTCCCCAGGCTCCTTCATCCAAAGGAGCAACAGCCACTGATTTCAGGGGATTGATTTCAGTGCTTCTTTACCCTTTGTTAGGGGTTGTTCAGGAAAATTCCTTTATATGCCCTTCACAAGTTATTTAGAAAGTTCTCTGATCTGATTAGAAACTATATCCTTTACCTATAAATTGAAGATAGAATATTTTTGCAATATTCCTAAAAATAGAAAGCACATAGTTATTCCTAGAAAAAAAAAATAGCACCAGAAGGTGATACTGGATCACTTCTCCTAGGGCCAGTTGGGCATACTTGAACACAAGACCATGCAGACTTCTCAATTTCTAGCACAGAGAGAGAACAAGAGAAAAAGGGGGATGAGGAGGTGGAGGGAGGAAGAAGCTGCAACAACCCAGCAACTCCTTGGCTCAGCTTTGGATTGGAGCAGATAGCAAGTTTGACCTTTCTACTCCTGCATGGCCACATGCAAGAGAACAGAAGGTAAAAGACAGGAGTCTGTTCTCTTATCATCAGAAGGAAAACCAGATAAGATGAAGAACCAGCATTTCAAAAGACTTGAAAGCTGCAGGCTCAAATCGGGCCACACGCTCTCAGCCCTGTGGCCTCCTGCTAGGAACTTAGGCAGCTATCCTCCCCTTCCCCCGAGAGTGAGGCAGTGCCCACGCACAGTGGAGTTCTACCTACAGAAGGAGCCAGCTTGGAATGAAAGGAGCCCAAAGCCCATTTAAAGAACAAAAAGTCATTTAACTTAATACAGCCTATGGGATCCATAGAAGGAACACATCTCCAAACCAAGATAATCGTTTTGTATTTACGATAAGATGTTGCCTTCTTCATCAGATGATTCATGGGGCACATCGCTGCCCTAGTGGAAGCTAAGTGGGGGAGAGGAAGTTATTCTACCTCCTGGCCATTAAAAATATTACCAGGGAGAGCAGAGCTCACCACACCTTAGCACCCAGGTAGAGCTGAACAGGGTTTTGCGGACCATCTCAGCCAAGCTTCTCATTATACAAAGAAAAGAGTGTCAAAGAAGGAACTGATTTGCCCAAAGACACACAGTGAGTAGCAGAACTGATAAATTTTGAAGTAGAAGAGATCTTCAAGGTCATCCAGTTGAACCCTCTTATTTTCCAGATAAAAAAAAATGAGTAACTGAGGTTCAGCGACTTGCTTACAGTTTCACAAATAGCAAGTGAAAAGGTCATGACCGAAACAAGGTCCTCTGGTTTCATCATCACCATCATCATCATCACCACCACCATTATCAGAACCCACAGTTCTAGAGGTCAAGGCTAAGGCTCTCTCCAGGTCGTCTCCCGTTCCTCTCATTCTTCCTTAGTACTGTGAATTCCAAGTAACAGCTACTTTTTAAATGTTTTCTGAAATAGAATTGGATTGAGCACAGTGAAACCATATCCATGGAGCCTAGCCTCTAATTATTTGTCGATCAATTAGTGAACAGTTATCTATTTCAGGATAGAGGTTACCAGAGGAAAAAGAGACAAGTCGTGTTTGCATGTAGCTACTGCCAGACAAGGCAGCTATTTTCTGACCTGACATAAATAATAGAGAGAGCTGCTGTCTTCTTGGGTGATGTGTCTGGGATATGACAGAGAGCCTCCCAAGACTTGACAGACCTGATGAACATTATTCATTTATGGTGATTCAAAGGAGATAATGAGACAAAATGAGATAATTTATGTAAAACACTTTGGAAACCTTACAGAGTTACATAAAATGCCTGCTATTATCATTGCTGTTATTGCAGTTAATATTGTTATTATTATTATTATTATTATTATTATTATTATTAATTATAATGCCAGAAGAAATCTGGAAGCATCACTAAGGTTTATGATTTCCTATGCAAATGACCAAAGACTTTAGGGTCATAAATGGTTTTTTCATTATTATTGCCACTTGAAGATGGGAGCTGGGAGATTTCGAAGAGAAAGGTGACTTTGGGAAGTGAATATGTGGCTAAGAGGATGGTATCTGAGAACAAGATTTCAATTTCTGAACCATTGCTTAAAATATAGGAATGATGGGCTCATGGCCAGGTGGACATACACTTAATGAAGACAAACTCGACCAAGGGAACTTTAAACTGAAAATGAAAAGGGTAGGAAACTGGCCACATAGAGCTGAGAAGTCAGATGCTATAGAGAGAAGCATTTACAGCAAAGGGAGAATAACAGAAGAGAGGGCAAATAATTCATAGAAAACCAAACCAGGAAAGGATTCAGCAATAAAATCCATGGCCTTGCAAAACTTATTGCAGAATTGCAGCTCTAGGTTCATGGGTTGCGTCTTGAGAGTTTCTGTCTAAAATCTTTCTGGGGGCAGCTAGGTGGTTCAGTGGATAGAGCACTGGCCCTGGAGTCAGGAGTTCCTGAGTTCAAATCTGGCCTCAGACACATAACACTCAGTAGCTGTGTGACTTTAGGCAAGTCCAACTTAATTCCAATTGCTTCACAAAAAAATAAAAAAATAAAATCTTTCTGGCTCATGCCCCCACACATGTTTCCTCTGGGAACGTTTGAATTTGACTTCTGTTTCTCTAAGGGTTCTTAGCTTCTACCTAGCTAACAAGGCAGGGCAAGGAAAGATCAACTATTAGTTTTGTTCAGTCAGGTCTCAAACCTGAACCTGTAGACAATCAACACAAAGCCCTTCAGTGACCTTGAGGAAATCATTTCATCTCAATGGACTTCATTTTCCTTATCTATAAAATGAAGGGGTTGAGCCAGATGACCTGTAGGCTCCCTTCCACCTCCAAATCTGTGATCATACGATCCCTCCTTTCTCTAGTGGGCCTCTGCTTTCCCCAGTAGTCTATACTGATAGTGTCCTTTGTTGGGCTTCCCCTACAAGGAGAAAGTGCATAGGGTTGCAGGGCCTCCAGCATCCCTCCCCTTCCCTCTTGACTCATAGTACCAATAATGGTTGGGAGCTGTTCCTCTGCATGCCCACTCTCTGCTATGCCAAGTCTTCTTCCCCTTCTTGTCTCCTTTGGGAGTGGGCTGTGTGGATATGCTGGCATCTCTCTAGGTCCTAGCACATACATCTCTCTGTCTTTAACTTCACCTCAGGCTGTGTCTCCATCTGCATCAGAGCCCCCTCTCTTGGAGGGGATTGTCAGGTCTCCATCCAGGGAACCAAGCTCGTGTCCGTGCATAGTCAGTCCCTCTTCTTTCTATGCCTCGCTCAATTGGGGTTTCATTTTCTATATTCAGAAGTTCTAGCCAGTTCTATTTTGTTATTTCCTTCATTATGGTGTTAAAGTTCTCTTTTTTGGTCCTGCCATGTTCTCCTGGGAGACCTATGATCCTTTTATTGTTCAGTTATTTCAGTCGTATCCAACTCTTCATGACCCCATTCAGTTTTCTTGGCAAAGATAATGGAGTGGTTTGCCACTTCTTTTTCCTTCTCCAGCTCATTTTCAGATGAGGAAATTGAGGCAAACAGGGTGAAGTGACTTGCCCAGGGCCAGTAAGTATCTGAGGCTAGATTTGAACTCAGCTCTTCCTGACTACAGGCCCAAGCATTCTATCTACCGCACCAATAAGATGCCCTCCTATGATCCTTAAGTTGTCTCTACGCATCCTGTCTTTGAGATCTGTGTGTTTTGCTCACAGAATAAGCATATTTTCTTTTAATGATTTTGTTTTTTGCTTCTCTTCTTCTAGATTGTCCTTCACTTTGCATTCCCAGTCTATTGTTCTCTCTTTTGTTTCTTTGGTGAGATTTTACAGACCCATGTTTTTCTTCTCTGATCATTCTTTTTGCTGCGTAGGGCATAACTTCTGCTCTCATCCTTCTCATTTCTCTTTTAAATCACTCAGGAGCAGCATGTTGTGGCTCTGTGTTCTCAACACCACAGGATCCTCTGGCTCATCACGCACAGGATCATTCTGTAGTATATATTCATAGACGCTTGAACTTGTTTGCCACATCTGGAAGCCATATTTCCTTCTGTTGCTGTTTCTCTGTTGATTTATCTGTTTATATTCAAGATCTTTGAGATTTCTTCCCTTTCTCCTCCTCCTCCTTCCTTCCTCCTCCTCTTCCTTCCTTCCTCCTCCTCCTCCTCCTTCTCCTCCTTCTTCTTCTTCTTCTTCTTCTTCTTCTTCTTCTTCTTCTTCTTCTTCTTCTTCTTCTTCTTCCTCCTCTTCTTCTTCTTCTTCTTCCTCCTCCTTATAAAAATTTCAGTTCCCCTCCAATTTTCCTTATCATTTACTTCCTGATTCTCTCACCCCTGTGGTTTCTTTGGGAATGGATTTCAAAGTGTCTCAGCCTCCTCCCCCACTGGGCAATTCATGGCTCATCAGCCAAAGTATCTGCCCAGCTGACTTTTAAGTGGGCAGACCTGGACCCAGCTGAATGCTGTGCTCTTTTCTTCTTACAAACAGGGTTTCCTAACCTGGTGACTTATCCTACTCTATCTGTTACTTAGTTCTCTAGCCTGGTACTAGCAGTTCAGAGTCTGCGTTCCTTGGCATTCAGAGTCTGCTTTCCCTGGCACCAGCAATTCAGAGCTTTTCAGCACTGGTACTGCTGGGTTTTAACCCCCACAGACTTTGACTTCTGAAGGGCTGTGGCCAAGCTGGTTATCAAGGCCCAAGCAAATTTTCACAGCCTGGAACCAGTTTTTACAGCACTGGAAAGGGTAAAGGTGGGGGAGGTGGGATGCCGGGGGGGAATGCCAGGGTGGGTTTTTATGTAAATCTGTGTTATGTCCTTGGGCCTGCTAATGCAAACTTGATGCCCATAGAATGGGAGATGGGGAAGGGGTGTCGAATGAGCTCAGAGCCAAACAGCATCAGTTCTTGGGTTTGGGGCTTTTTTAACCTTCTTTTGGATTGCAGCAGGTGTCCTAAACCATAGAAACGGCTGAAATTGCTTTATCTTTCATACACAATTTCTATACTGGAGATGTTTGAGAGGTCTTTGAAATCAGAGAAAATGATCCAACTCCATTATCTTGGTGTCCCCTCTATGCTTCTCTTTCTCTGTCTCTCTGATTATCTGTCTCTGTCTCTGCCTCTGTCTCTTTCTCTGTATCTCTGTCTCTCTGTATGTCTCTGTCTCTGTCTCTCTCTCCCCTCTCTCTTTTTTCTGTCTCTGACTCTCTCTCTCTCTCTCTCTCTCTCTCTCTCTCTCTCTCTCTCTCTCTCTCTCTCTCTCTCTCTCTCTCTCTCTCTCTCTCTCCTGTCTCTTCCTTACTCTTATACCTCAGAACTTGGGTCTTCAGTCAATCTCTATCCCCTGTCAAAGAGATGTACTAGGAAGATTGGTTAAGTAAATTGTCATAAAAAGATGTGTTCCAAAAATGGAAACAAGGGCACATAATAGAAAATGAATACAAAAGCATAGCACAACTCTGATAGTGTCTGTGTAATAGAGTAGAGTGCATGCTCAGAGCAAGACGTAGTCATTCCTGTATGAGACACCAGGGACCTACTTCAGTGAGACAGAAGACCTGGCGCATGCAGGAAGGAGAGCAGATTGATTGCTTTCAAGAAAATGCAAAACATTTTACTGACTCTAAACTTTCCATGACAGCAAAGATCCATATTTTCAATATTAGCCTCTTATAGGTGAAGCACTGATTGATTCCAAAGCATTAAAGATGAATATCACACAGGGGGCAAAGGAAAGGTACATGACAGGTGTGAAGAGGCTGCAGCAATTAACTCTAAGGAAGAGGAATGAAGGATGTCATCAAAGAACTGGATGACAGAACAAGAAGATGGGCTGGTCATGCAGGCAGAACAAGGACAACACTGGGACCCTTGAGATGCCGGGAGTAGGCAAAGAAGGCTTCTAGCACATTGCGTGAACCGCTTGTAGAAACCTTTGGGAAGATACGGAGGAAAGCTGCCTAGGATATGGAGGCATAGATGGCTTGCAATTATCATTGGGAAGAATGAATTCCTAAATTGATAAGATCACAGAATATTTAGGCCCTGAATGGGTAGAACAATTCCTTTCAGTTCCATAAATATGCATTAAGTGACTATCATGTTCAAGACCCTGGGCCTGATTTAAAGAAATGAAAAAATGGCATAGTCCCTGACTGTGGTGGGTTATGATGTACATACATCCAGGACCTTCTCTCTTGGTTGCGCTGAGATTTCTCGCTCCCATTGGAAGAATTCCTTTACTCCAGGTATTGTATGATATATGTTCTCATCTCTACACTTGCTCCAATTTTTGTTAACTCCCAGACCAGATACATGGGTTTCTTTGCTATTTGATATGTGTTTTCATCATGGAACAGGCATCTGGTGAGAAGAGAGTCAAGCTTTGAACATACAGCTTATGGCACGCTTTGTCCTCTAAGAGGTAGTGGTCAGAAGTTCAACTCAAACCTAAAAATTATTTCCCTTAGGCTGACAATATTTAGACTGGTACCCACTGGTACCCACTCTTTCCTAGGAGAAAAGAATGGACTCTGACCCCAGCTTCCTACTCTCCTCTGGCAGGAATCAAAGTTTCCCTTGGAGAAGGGTTGGAAGAGGAGACTTTAGCAGTATCTATTCATGCCCATCTTGCGAGCCCCAGCTAGATAGAAATGTGGACACATAATGTACATGGGAAATACATAAAGCACACATACCCCTTACAAGTTTGTATGTAAGTACATATGAAACAATTCAGAATGTGATGGGACAAAGAGATACAGACAAAAAACAATTTGAAGAGAGAGAACACCTTCAGCTCGAGGGATAAGGAGATGGCGCCTGAGCTGGGCCTTGAAGGCAGAGAAAGATTTCAGCAGACAGAGATGAGGAAGGACTGTATTCCAAGCAGGAAGGACTGCCTGTAGGAACAGTGGGAGAGGCAGATGAGTAACATGAGAGAAGGCTTGAAGAATAAGTTGGAGCCAGCTCATGGAGGGCATTAAATGTCAGGTCATTAAGTTCAGACTTTGTTTAACTTTTTTTTTTTAATTTTTAGTTTTCAACATTCACTTCCATAAGATTTTGAGTTCTAAATTTTCTCCCCATCACACTTCTTCCTTTAAGCTAGTGGCATAAATTGCAAATAGAAACAGGACACTAAATTTTATATAAGGATCCCTCTTCATTTTGGGGCCACATATTGACCTAGAGAACCATATATTAACATTACATATGTATTATTGTAGTTTTAGTTTGTTAAATATTTCCCAATTACATTTTAATCTGGTTCAGGCAGCATTCAAGGATGCTGTGGGCCCACACAATGTTTGACACCTCTGCTTTAGGCCATGGGGGACTAGTAATGATTCCTGAGAAGTTAAGAAGGCTCGGGCAGCATGTGCAGGGTGAAGTAGAGGGGGAGAGGCTAGAACCCTGAACAAAGACTTGGGAACCCTGTGAGTAACTTCCATTGTCTCACTGAGTGATCTTGGCTGCTTCTCAGCCTCTCTGGGCATTTCTCCTACCGCCCATAATATAAGGAAAGACTTTTTTTTCCTCTTCCAGTCACCACCCACCCCCTGCTCCTCCTAAGTCCCTCCCTCCTCAGGAACCTCCTTGCTCCCTCTTCATCAGCTACTATTGTTCCCGGCTGGGAGAACGTTATCTCCACAATCACTCCCAGAGAGAATGAGGGGGGCCCAGGCATAATGAATTGTTAATAATTATACCAATTATCAACAGAAAGCTTAAATAAGCTGCCGGAGAATGAATAGGCAACCAAGAACTATGTGATTTTGCCTGAACAAGAAGACAACGAAGACTTCTGTACATTTAAACATTTTTGAAAACAGGGGTCATAAATATTCATAAGTAGTTGAGGAGCAAGGGCTCTTATGAGAATAACAGCATCAGCAACCCCTCATATGTAGAGAACCCTTTTATAGTTTCCTAAGCATTTTGTGGACCACACAGTAGTCCTGGCAGTGAAGGTGAGACAGCTACAGATTACAGATGAGGAAACTGAGGCAGATGAAGTGACTTACCCAGGATCCAACAGCTACTAAGTGTCTGAGGCTAGATTTGAACTCAGGGCTTTCTGACTCCAGGTCCAGGGCTCTATCTACTGCATTACCTAGTTACTTCTACATGGGCTAGAATTCCAAGCTTAAATTTTATTCAGCAGACAATAGGGAGCCACTGAAGGAGTTTGAACAGAGGATTATACCATGATCCTCGTATAGTAGTGTCCCAAGGACATCAGGAAATCATTTAGTCCAACCCCTTCAATGTACAGATAAGAAAACTTAGGTCCTGAGTCTTAGGGAGTGGCGTTTTGTCCTGTGGATATTACTTTAATGCGAGAGATATTTCCATTTGTCTGCTGGGATGGTTAGGGAACGGTCATCTTCCACCAAACAAAAAATAATAGTAAGACAGTCCCTACGCTCAAAGAGCTCACAATTTTACTAGGGAAGGCAAACCATATGGAAGGTTTTAGCTGCAAGTCAGATGGAAAGGTCCCATGGTTCTTAGTGTACAGTGCCGAAGCAGATGGCTATACTTTGAATAAAATAAACGTATTTTAAATAAAATGAATGATAAATGAATAAAATTAAGAATAAACAAGATAGACTAGACTAGAATAAAACCTTAATAAAAATCCCATCTGTTTCTGATAGTGAACCCTTTGTCATGATATATGGCAAAAAGCTTTCTTTTGGGGGTCTTCAGAAGATGCGGTTGTAGCACCTGTAGCAGCGTTTGCCAGACTGCCTCTCCACAACCATCACTTCCCAGGAAGATAGCTGTGGGGACTGGGCTGGAAGCATTGCTATTCCCAAGGCGCTTGGGCTGAAGGCCCTGGGCTGTCTGAGGGAAGATGGAGATCGAGGTGTTGGGAATGATTTTACTTTCCTGGCAGTGCTGCTTCCTATCTGTCACTGTGGCTGCCCTGCTGCTGAAGATAGTCTGGCTTGCCTAAGGGGGAAGCCAACAGGTACATAGGATACATAGGCATGATAGGAAGAGAAGTTAAGGAAAGGATGTGTTCCAGTGATGGGAGGCAGCCAGATCCAGAGGTCAAGGGATGGGAAATGGAGAAGAAAAGAGAGAAGGCCAGTCTGGCTGGATTATAGACTACAGGAGAAGTCATGTACAGTGAGGGTTGAAAGATAAGTTGGGATTAGCTTACGAAGGGCTTAGAAACTAAACAGAGGAATTTATATTTTACTCTTGCGGCAATAGGGAGAGGCTGGAATTAATTGAGTAGGGGACTCATATGGCCAGATCTGAGCTTAAGGAAAATTATGCAGTTAGCTATATATATAATGTGGAAAAAGCAGTGGAGAGAAGCAGGAACTTGCCAGCAGCAAGTCCTTGCTCTGACACAATGATTGTATGACCCAGGGCAAGTCATTCGACATAGTCAAATCTCATTTTCTGCTTCTGTAAAATAGGGTAGTGATATTTGTACTATTCCCTTCATGAGGCCATTGTAAGGAAAACACTTTGCAGACCTTAAGACACTATAATAATATGAGCTATCAAAAGAAAGAAATCTCAGATAGGGTAGAATTCTCTAGAACTCAGCAAAGATTGTTAACACACAGGTTTTCAGGAACATTTGCTCAATACAGCACAGAGCGCAGTAGAGAAGGAAATACCAAATAACTGGTATGAGATAACTAAACACAGAATTCCACAGTACCAGAAAACTTACTATATTTGGAGTCAGAAGGCCAGGATTCAAGATTCAGTGTTGCTAATTACAACCAGTGATGCTGGAAAAATCACTTAACTTTGGTTTTCTCTGTGTCTCGGTATAATCCTAATGTAATAAGATACTAAATCTAAAGTTGGAAAGACCTTAAAGGTTGTCTTGTCCAATGCCCCTCATTTTACAGCTAAGAAACTGAGTTCCAGGGAGGTTTAGCAACTTGCCCAAAGTCAAACAGAGACAGGCTTTGAACCCCAAAGCTGTGACTGTGGAGTCGGTGTGATGTCTGAGACAGTCTCATGACAGGTGTACCATGGGGGATTTTTTAACTCTCCATGGCTCATAGTTTTCACTCAGGAAGCATGGGAACTTATATGTATAATAGACTGAAGCTAACTTCCCAATTTATAGTTCATAACTTCAGAAAGTTTCATTAAAAGGATAAAAACAGCACAGAAAGTCTTGAATACGTAACCATTAACCCCTCCCAAAAAAAAAAAATTTCACCACAGGCTTAATTATGAGGACTTCTCTGACAGGTCCATAATACAAGTCCTGTCGTGACCCCATCACTCCCTGACAGTCCAAGGGGTGGCATGAGAATGGGGGCCACAAGTGTGGTCTTCTCTCTCTCCAATTCTTCCTTTATATTCTCATTTTAAATAAAGCAAAAGACAAGGAAGTTGCAGGTAAGTGGAAGAATAGTTCACAGACTCTCCTTGGGGAGTCAAATTAAGAGAAATGGTTTTACTGTTCCTCTAAAAGCTTTAAGAAGCATCATTTCATGGGAGAGTTGGTCATAAGTATTTGAAGCATGTAAGTGATCCAATGAATAGAGCACTGGACCTGGAGTCAGAAAAGATCTAGTTCAAATCTAGTCTTAAAAACTTAGTAGCTTTGTGACCTTGGGTAAGTCACAACTTCTGTTTACCTCAGTTTCCTCAACTGTAAAATGGAAATAATAATAGCACCTACCTCCCTGGATTGTTGTGAAGATCAGATGAGTTAATAAGAATTGCAAAGCACTTGTCACAGTGCCTGGTACACAGTAGATGCTGTATAAATGCTAGCTTTTATTATTACTTTGGGGAGAGAGGACACCAAAAATATGATGGCAGCTTATATTACAACATTGTTTGTGGAAACTGAATAGTGAAAGTTAATCCTACAAAGAACTTGGCAAGATCCTCCACACTAAATCAACATATTAATTTTAATACTAGTAATTTCCACGCAAGGATAAGTGTAGGTGAGAGTGCTAAAAATATGTTTCAGAATTAGAAGAAATGAGAAGCCAAAGGCTTCTAGACTTTGCAAAAGCCCCATGCATAAATATATTGAATAATATCCATGAAAAGAGACTTGGAAGGCTTTGGTTATGGCAAGCCCTAAATAGCATCATAAACAATGCATTTGATTATATTTGATAGATAGAAAACAGCTAGTTACAAAAGTATAACCTAATCCCAATTTATCTTTCACCCTCACTGTATGTTACTTCTCCTCCTGCTGTCTGTTGTCTATGTTCATTCAAACCATTGACTTGTTAGAGCAAAGATAAAAATATAAAATTATAAGAAAGAATTAAAATGAGGATACAGGGCACAGAACTAAGGCAGTTCCAGGCTGGACTATTTGAACAAGTTGTTGACCCAGAAAAATGGGAAATGAATAGACATCTCTCAAAACAAACCATCTCTATTTCCTAAAGAAATTTAACCTGTGCGAATCAATCACCAGTCAATCAAAATAAACCAAAAGAGCCTAGAAACCAACACGGCAGCAAACATTCCATTTCCTTGCCAAATAGAGAAACATAGCAGCCACAGAAATACCCCATTTAGGGTATAAACTTCTTTATAAAATATTGAGAGATAGCATGGCATAATGGATAGAGATCTGGCTTCTGAGCCAGGAAGGCCTGGCTTCAGGGACCTCTTCTGACACATACTAGCCACATAACCCTGGGCAAATCAATTAACCTCTTAGTGCTAACCCAATTCTCTAAGGCTAGAAGTTGAAGAGGGGCTGACTCCATTGGTAGACAGAGTTTCCGCATCGGGGAGTTTTCTGCATCATTGAATAACAGATTCAGTTCCTATCCCTAATGTTATATTACGAAGAAAGCTAATTAAAAAAAAATACGAGCAGTATCCCTTCATAAAAATGGCAAGAATCATTGCATTGATTAGTCAATCATTGGATGGGGGAAAAAAACAAGTTCACAGAAGGCTAGAAAAGAGATCCAACTGAACCAGATGAAACCAGAAAAAGAACCACAAATAAATGGAAAATGAAAAAGATCCAGCAAGATTGTTTGTAACAAATAGCTTTCTCTGTCAATGACAATATAGCCATCATATCTAGACTCAAAAACTATAGTTCCTGCATGAAGAAATAGAAATAGTACAAAACAGAAATGTGGGAAAGAATAGCTGGGTCAGACCATTTCTCACAGAGGAGGGCCATGCTAAATGAGACACATTTTGAAGATATTGAAGCATTGATTGTTAATCTATTTGAATGAGATTTTACCAAATGCTTGGAAAAAATCATAGGGCTTAGAATTACTGAAAAAAAGGAGTCATAAATACTCTTTATGATAATGATTTGCACATGCCTTGAGGGTGTCCTTGATAAGGACAACAAGCAGGTTTTCACAAATAATATTCCGCAGTAGACACTACCTTTAAAGTCACACAATTGACTAAAAAGTGTAGAAAATGTAAGACCCCACTGAGGTTATTGTTTGTTGAGTATTTTTTGAAGCATTTACTCCAACAGAGCAAAATACCTACTAAAAGGCACTCACTCCTTCAATAGGATGCATCACATGTATATGTCAAAGTCACATGAGTCACATAATAATGATATTAGTAAAATACTACCTTTCAGATAGAGTATAAGTGAAATAAGTAGCTGTGGTGTAATGGAACAAGTCAAGTTAACAAGCATTTATTAAATGCCTATTATGTTCCACGTGCTATGCTAGGTACCAGGGAAAAGAAGAGAGAGGTAAAAAAAAAAATTGAGTTCTAATTTCAGTTATTACATGCACCCTCTAATCCTAAAAAAAAGACTTGGATTCTAATCCCAGTTCTGATACATACTAGACTTTGGACTTTACCTTCATCTATAAAACAGAGATAATAATAACTTATCACCTACATATCTTTCAAAGTTGTTGTGGGAAGATGGCATAGGAAAGGCAGGCTGAGCTCTCCCAAATTCCTTCCAAACAACTTTAAGATAATTTCTCAAAACAAATGCTGGGGTGGCAAAACCAACAAATAGACGAGATGAAACTGTATTCCAGCCCAAGACAACTTAGAATGTTGTCAGGAAAGGTCTGTCTCACTAGGCTAAAAGGGGAACACAGTTCACAGCAAGCCTTGCCCAGCAAGGTAGTAGTGAGGCCCCAAAACTCAGTGCAAGCCAGCAGTGAGGCCTCACAACCCAGCACAAGCCAACAGCGAGGGTCCATGCCCTCTCACAAGCCAGAAGCATAGCCCTAAACTGCAAGCCAGTAGCAAGGTCCTGGACCCCTCCACTAGGCAGCCAGTAGCAGGCCACACCAGGCACAAGCCAGCAGCAGACCTTAGGGGCAACTGAATCTGTAACAGCAACTTCTGGAGCTCTCAACACACACACAGTAAAGAGGTTGGACAACAGGTCAGAAGGAGATTACAAGGGACCCTTTTCTGGCACTGGGTGTAAGACTCATTGAATGCATTGCTTATACTCAGCTTGAGTCACCAACCCAGGGCAAGGATGAGCAGTAGCACACTAGAGATTCAGCCGCAGGGGAACAAGGATCTTGGTCATAGTTACAGGGCAGAAGATGGTTTTTGTGGTCCCTCACAGTTCAGAGTACAAGCCAGGAGAGTAGTGATCACACCTCTTCTTAGAATATACTACCTTGGAAGAACTGAAAAATTACAGACTCCCAGAACTAGCTTAGCAAACAACAGAACAAAAACCTGAAGCTTCAGACAGTGCCCCCTCTATTCTGGGAGCAGAGCCCAACCTTAACATAAAGTTCCAAAAAAAAGGTGAAAAATGAGCAAACAACAAAAAAGAACCTGACCATAAAAAGCTTTGATGATGACAGGGAAGATCAAAACACACACTCAGAAGAAGACAATGATGTCAAAATATCGACACAGAAAACCTTAAAGAAAAATGTGAATTGATCTTAGGCCCCCCAAAAAAAAACTTATGGAAGAGCCTGAAAAGGATTTTAAAAATCAGAGAGGCAGAGGAAAAATTGAATAGGCCAAATAGTAAAAGAGGCACAAAACTCTATTGAAAAGAAAAACTCTTTAAAATGCAGAATTAGCACACACACACCACACACACACACACACACACATATATGTATGTATGTATGTATGTAGAAAAATTGCAAAAATTCATTGAAGAAAACAACTCCTTAAAAAGTGGAATTGACTAAATGGAAAAGGATGTACCAAAAAAATAATAATTCCTTTAAAATTAGAATTGGTCAAGTGGAAACTAATAACTCCTCAAGACATCAAGAAATAATCAAACAAAATCAAAAGAATGAAAAAATAGAAGAAAATATGAAATATCTCATTGGAAAAACAACTGATCTAGAAAATAAATCTAGAAGAGATAACTTAAGAATTATTGAAATACTTGAAATCCATGACCAAAAAAAACAAAAAAGCTTAGACATCATAAGTAAAACTGCCCTGATATCCTACCTAGAACCAGAGGGTAAAATAGAATTTGAAAGAATCCACTTATAACCTCTTGAAAGAAAATTCCCTGGAATATTATAGTCAAATTCCAGAGCTCCCAGGTCAAGGAGAAAATATTCCAAGGGGTCAGAAAGAAACAATTCAAATATCGTGGCGCCACAGTCAGGTTAACATAATATTTATCAATTTCTAAATGAATCAGAGATCTTGGCATACGGTATTTTGGAGGATAAAGGAGCTAGGATTACAACCAACAATCACCTACCCACCCAAACTAATTACTCTTCAGGGTAAAAATTGATATTTAATGAAATAGAGGACTTTCAAGCATTCCTTATGAAAAGACCTGAGTTGAATAGAAAATGTGACTTTCAAATATAAAACTCAAGAGAAGCATAAAAAGGTAAACAGGAAAGAGAAATCATAAAGGATTCAGTAAGGTTAAAATGCCTACATTCCTGAGTGGGAAGATGACACATGTAACCACTAAGATTCTTACCATTATTAGGGCAAATAGAAAGAATAAACAGACAGAAGGCATGAGTGTGAGTTGATTATGGTGGATTAATAACCCAAAAAAGGAAAAATAAAGGTGAGAAAGAGGGATGCTTTGGGGGGGAGGGAAAGGGAGAAGTAGAATAGGAGACCTTATTTCACATAAAAGAGGCACAAAAGAGTTTTTACAATAGAAGATAGATGGAGGGGGTGGTCAGGCAACACTTGAACCTTACTCCCATTGGAATTGGCAAGAAAAAAAAAGGGAACAGCACACATACTCAGTTGGGCACAGAATCTATCTTACTCCATAGAGAAGTAGAAGGAGAGGGACATAAGAGAAGTGAGGGGCTGAAAGAAGGAATGGTGAACTGTGGGAGGTGGTGATTAGAAGCAAATCACTTTTGAGGAGAAACAGGGTGAAAGGGGAAAGAGACAAAAGGATAAACAGGAATAATAGGATGGAGGGAAATACACAGTTAGTAATCATAACTAAGAATGTGAACAGGACAAACTCACCCATAAAAAGGAAATGCAAAGCAGAGTGGATTAAAAAGAAAAATCCTACAATATGTTTACAAGAAACACACTACAGACAGAGAAACACACAGAGTAAAGGTAAGGGAATAGAACAGAATCTCTTATGTTTCAGGTGAAGAAAAAAAAAGCAGGGTAGCAAACATACTCTCAGACAAAGCAAAAGTAAAAATAGATCTAATTAAGAGATAAGCAAGGAAGCTATGTTTTGTTAAAAGGTACCACAGACAATGAAGTAATATCAATACTAAACATATATGTCTCAAATGGCATATAATCCAATCTTAAAGGTAAGATTAAATGAATTAGAGGAAGAAAAAGATAATAAAACTATATTTGTTGGGGAACCTCCACTTTCCCCTCTCAGAACTAGATAAATCTATTCAAAAATATAAAGAAATAAGTTAAGGAAATGAATAGAATTTTAGAAAAGTTAGATATAATAGATCTCTGGAGAAAATTGAAAGGGAATAATAAGGAATATGCCTTTTTCTCAGCAGTACATGGCACCTTCATAAAAACTGACCATGTATTAGGGCATTAAAAATTTCACAACCAAATGCAGAAAATCAAATGCATCCTTTTCAGATGATAGTGCAATAAAAATTAAATTCAAGAAAAGACCATGGAAACATAGATTGAAAATTAATTAAAACTAAATAATCTAATCCTAAAGAATGAGTGCATCAAAGCACAAATCATAGAAACAATCAATAATTTCATTAAAGAGAATGACAAGATAACATACCAAAATTTATGGGATTCAACCAAAGCATTGCTTAGGGTGAAACTTATATCTCTAAATGCTTACATCAATAAAATTGAGAAAGAACAGATCAGTAAATCAGACGTGCAACTAAAAAAAATTAGAAAAAAAATTGAAAATCCCCAAATAAACAACAAATCAGAAATCCTGAAAATCAAAGAAGAGATTAATAAAATTTGAAGCAAGAAAACCATTAAACTAATAAGTAAAACTAAGAGCTAGTTTTATGAAAAAAATAATAAAAAAGATAAACCATTGGTTAATTTGATTTAAAAAAAGAAAAAGAAAACCAAATTACCAGTGTCAAAAAATGTAAAGGGTGAATTCACCACCAAATGAAGAAGAAACTAAAGCATTTATTAGGAGTGATTTTGCCCAATTACATGCCAATAAATCTGACAATGTAAGTGAAATGGATGAATATTTACAAAAATATAAGATGCCCAGATTAACAAAAAATAGAGTACTTAGATAACCCTATTTTAGAAAAAGAAATTGAACAAACCATCAATTAACTGCCTATGAAAAAAATCCCCAGGACCAGATGGATTCACAAGTGAATTCCACCAAAAGTTAAAAAACAAATACTTTCAATACTATATAAACTATTTGGGAAAATAGGAAAAGAAGGATTCCCACCAAATTCCTTTTATGACACAAATGTGGGCTAATACATAAACCAGGAAGAGTGGAAACAGAGAAAAAAATTATAGTCCAATTTCCCTAGTGAATATTGATGCAAAAAAGTAAATAAAATACTAGCAAGGAAATTATAGCAATATATCACAAATATCATACACTATGAGCAGGTAATATTTATGCCAGGAATAGAGGGCAGGTTCAATATTAGGAAAACTATAAACATAATTGACCATATCAATAATGAAACCAATAAAAATAATATGATTATCTCAATAGATGCAGAAAAAGCTTTTGACAAAATTCAACACTCATTCCTATGAAAAACTCTAGAAAGTATAACAGTAAATGAACCTTTCCTTAAAATGATAAGTAGTATTTATCTAAAATCATCAGTAAACATTGTCTGTAATGGAAATCAGCTAAAAGCCTTCCCAATAAAATCAGGGGTGAAGCAAGGATGCTTATTATCATCACTATTATTCAGTATTGTACTAGAAATACTGGCGACAGCAATAAAAGAAGAAAAAGAAATTGAAGAAATTTAAATAGGCAAGGAGGAAACAAAACTATCACTCTTTACAGATAATATGATGGTATACTTGGAGAATACCAGAAAAACAATTAAAAAACTCATTGAAATAGTTAATAACTTAAGCAAAGTTGCAGGCTATAAAAGAAACCCACATAAATCATCAGCATTTCTATATATTACTAACAAAGTCCAGCAGGAAGAGATAGAAAGAGAAATTCCATTTAAAATAACTGCAGACAATGTAAAATACCCAAGTATTATATAAACACAATTATAAAACATTTCACACAAATAAAGCCAGATCTAAGCAATTGGAAAAAAATAATAATTGCTCATGGGTAAGCTGACCCAATATAATAAAAATGACAATTCTGTTTAAATTAATATACTTATTCAGTGCCATATCAAACTACCAAAAATTTATTTTCTAGAGGTAGAAAAAGTAATAACAAAATTCATCTGGAAGAACAAAAGGTCAAGAATATCAAGGGAATTAATGAAAAAAAAAAATTGAAGGAAGGTGGCCTAGTCATACCAGATCTCAAACTGTATTACAAAATAGTAATTATCAAAACAATCTGCTACTGGCTAGGAAATACAGTGGTGGATCAGTGGAACCAATTAGATACACAATACACAGTAGAAAATGACCATAATAATCTTTTGAGACAAGAACTCACTATTTGATGAAAACTGCTGGGGAAACTGGAAAATAATTTGGCAGTTTGGCAGAAATGAGGTATAGACCAATACCTCACACCATATACCAAGATAAGGTCAAAATAAGTACATGATGTAGATATAAAGGGTGGTACCAAAAGCAAATTAGGACAGCATGAAATAGTTTCTCTGATAAAGGCCTCATTTCTTAAGTATATATAGAACTGAGTCGAATTTATGAGAATATAAATCGTTCTCCAGTTGATAAATGGTCAAAGGAAATGAGCAAGCAGTTTTCAGATGAAGAAATCAAAGCTATCTATAGTCATGTGAAAAAAAAATGCTTTAAGTAACTACTGATTAGAGAAATGAAAATTAAGGCAATTCTGAGGTACCACCTCACACCTATCAGATTGGCTAATATGCGAGAAAAAGAAAATGATAAATGTTGGAGGGGATGTGGGAAAATTCAGACTCTAATGCACTGTTGGTGGAGTTGTGAACTGATCCAACCATTCTGGAGAGCAATTTGAAATGCACAAACTATGCATACCCTTTGATCCAGCAATGCTACTACTAGGTTTATATCCCAAAGATATGTAAAAACAAAAACAAAAAACAGGGAAAAGGCCACTATTTGTACAAAAATATTTATAGCAGCTCTTTTTGTGGTGGCAAAGAATTGGAAATTGAGGGGATGCCCATCCATTGGGGAATGGCTGAACAAGATGTGGTATATGATTGTGGTGGAATACTGTTGTGCTATAAGAAATGATGAGCAGGTGGACTTCAGAAAAACCTGGAAAGACTTGCATGAATTGATGCAAAATGAAGTGAGCAGAACCAGGAGAACATTGTATAGCGATATTGTATGATGATCAGCTGTGAATCAGCTATTCCCAGCAATACAAAGATCCAAGACAATTCTGAAAGACCTATGATAAAAAATGCTATTCACCTCCAGAGAAAGAACCAATGGAATCTTAATGCAAATTGAAGCATACTGTTATTTTACTTTCTTTATCTTTCTTGGGCTTGTCTGGGTTTTGTCTTTTTTTACATGACTAATACGGAAATATTTTTGCATGACTGCACATGTATAACCTTTATCAAATTGTTTGCCTTCTCAACCAGAGGAGCAGAGCACGAGGGTGGGAGAGAATTTGGAACTCATTATTGTAAAACCTGAAGGTTAAAAAAATTTACATGTAATTGGGGAAAAAACATTAAAATTCAGAAAACCCAAAGTTGTCGTGGGGCTCATGTGAGATAGTGTATTAAAGTGTTTTGCAAACCCGAAAGCATGATATAAATGTCTATATTATTTTAAATAATGAATAACAATACATATATAACTCATTGGGCCCAAGATGTCATTGTAATATTCCTTCCACTGTTACATATGGCAGTCCTTCCCTAACTTTTCATTTTATGCAATGATTGTCTCTGTCTGTCCATAAATCTTTGATAGAGAATTCATTCAATCTGCTGGAGGTCCTCCTCTGGTTCTCTGAATCTGTCATGGATACCAACATAGCACTTGGGCTGTCCATCTGTTATCTCTCATTCTTGCTACATGACTGGCCCAACTCCTTTTCTGGTCATATATGTCTTAATGATGTATTTTCCTCTACTTCTCATGCACAATTCATATGCAGTAACATCCTACAGCCTACTTATACCCACCATGCGTTTTTCCATTGCCCTTTGGGTCACCTGCAATTGTTATTCTTCCAAGATTGTGGTGTTTCGTGATTCTCAGCCATATACCATCACAGGGAGTAAACCATAAAGCACTATATAAATGTCAACTCTCATTATAATTCTTATTTTGCAGCTTGGCCTGGGAGCATAACCACTACCATAACATTGTTTCTAAGAGGGAAATCATTCTAAGTCCCAGACAACTGACTTACAAACAAACCTTGGGAACAGATCCTGTACTCAAGTTCAAAGATCACAGGATTTACAACTAGAAACAAATTAGAGATCATGTGTCTGGTGCCCTGTGGATTTTTGTGAGCATTAATAAAGGCAGCTAACATCAGGGGGAGTTCTTCAACTGGCAGGAGTTTGAGAGATTTGATAAAATGGGGCCCAACAAGAATAAGGCCAGGCTTAAAACTCACATGTGTTCGGGAGGTCCTTGATTTCAGTAAATTGGACCCACACTCTGTCTATCTCAACCTCATATCTGTTGCCTAGCACCAGATCTTCACAGGCTAAAACAGAGACCTTGACTATTGCCAGCTCCCCAATTCCTTGTCTCTTGGTATGAATATCTGCTTTTGACCTTCAGTAATTTCTAGCTTTGACTCTTTGTTTCTGGTGGTTCTTTGCAGCTTATTAAACCATCTGTCTAGTTCTTGTTACTAGCTGGTTGTATCCTGTTTGCACCTTTTTCTGCATTGAAATTCCCCCTACTCCTCCAGACATTCTTCACCCCCGGGGGTGTGTGTGTGTGTGTGTGTGTGTGTGTGTGTGTGTGTGTGTGTGTGTGTGTGTGTGTTGAATCAGCACCATAGACATCATCCAGTCATTCTTCACTTTGGAAGACTAACCTTCTGGTCATTTCCATAACTAAGATCATTTCTTTCATTCCTCTCTGGGAATTGATTTCACATTTAGTTTAAGAGCCACCCAAGAATACGACTTGTTCCTATGAATTCACACTTTGCCTTGTATGTTTTTTTTTTAATCAGAAATGTAATTTCCAAATTCAATCACCCAATCTTTTCATCAGATTTGGCTTCAAGTAGCTTTTGACTGTCATTCCCCAAAATCAAATCCATTCTCAAAGGATGAAGATTTCCCACCAGTAAGGCTATTCAGGAAAATCTGCTATAAACCCTGAAGAGAGAAAACCACAGTGATGTGGTAGAAAAAGCATTAAATCTAAAGGCAGAGGGCCTAGATTTGAGTTCCAGATCAGCTCCTTACTTCCTTTATAGCCATAGGCCAATCACTTTGTTCTCCAACTAAAAAGGAAGGGGTTGGACTGGGTGAGCTCTAAAGTTTCTTGCAATTCTGAAGTCCATGATCAGTCCTCAAAAGAAAATTTCAAAAAATGTTTTAAGCAATGGAAGCATCATTAAAATTAGTGTAGAGTCTTCTAAAATAATTCCTTTGAATAAGACCCAATCAGAATGCCATCATATCCAACAGGTCTTCATCCAACCCTCCCCCTGTCCTTCACCCCAGCAGATGAATATGACATCTCTCCCCAAATTTCTCATATTGCTTTGCCCAGACTTCTCCTTTGTCCTATCATGTGTGTGTGTGTGTGTGTGTGTGTGTGTGTGTGCTTATACTTTAGAACAGGGGTTCTAACCCTGAGGTCCATGATTTTTTTTTCAATATTTCGGTAACGATTTCAATGTTATTCATTTCCTTTGTAATTCAACATATTTAATCTTGTGCATTTGAAAACATTATTTTGAGAAGGGATGCTTAGGCTTCACCTCATTGCCAAAGAGCTTCATGATACGAAAAAAGCTAAAAAAATCCCTGCTTTTTAGAATATAGCCTTTGTCACATATATCTTCGTATCCCTAGAACCAAATGCAGTGCCTTACGTATGTTTGTTGAGTTGAACTAATTTGAATTGAATTGAATTCTACACTTTTTTCTTTTATACTATTAATCAGCCACAGAGGCAGCTAGATGGCAAAGTGACTAGAGTTCTGAGAGAAAAGTCAGGAAGATCTGAGTTCAAATCTGACCTCAGATATTTACTATCTGTGTAACCCTGGGCAAATCATTTGACTTCTGTCTGCCTCAGTTTCTTCACAAATAAAATAGGGATAATAGTAACACCTACTTTCCAGTATTGTTGCAAGGATCAAAAGAGATAATACACATAAAGTGCCTGGCATACGGTAGGTGCTTAATAAATGTTTGTTTCCCTCCTTCCCTCCATAGCTCTCAGTAGGAAGTAGATGAAATTTTACTTCAGTGTCTGTACTCTTTAATAACTTACTCTTTATTTCTGGATGCTTTGTTAATTTTTTCTTAACTATATTAATATAAAATTATACTTTTCATTAAAATAGGATATTTGTGTAGAAATATGTGTTACCATTTCTCTTTGGTCATATTATTCTGTTATTCCTGTCTTTGGGAAGCTGAACCATTTGAACCACTAGGCTCAAGCCAAAACACAGCTACCATCCACCAGTGTCCTGTGGCAACATGCCTTAATGACCCACAAAGAACCCAGAAGGAAATAAACAGCTTCTTGAGTGCTGACCTTGCAAACCCAGGCCTATAAAGAGATAGTAAATGTCACATCAGCAAAGGAAAGAATTGCTTCATTCAGTATGACACAATCTCCCTATTGCTTGTGCTGGTTCTTAGCTGCAGGAAGCATCATCTTAAAATTCACCAATCCTGAAGTAACAGGAATCCTGAATAAGTCATTGGTTTGGACTGTAAGAGTGTGGCTTTGTTACTCTCAAATGCACACACACACACACTCACGCATGCACAAATTTACTAATAACAAAAGCTTCCCAAGGAGAGATCTCGCAGGAGCTATTTTAAAGAGAAGACGGTTTATTTGAAAGGATGAGTCATTTAGGACAGCTAGGCGGCACAGTGGATAGAGTGCTGGGGCTGGAGTCAGGAAGACCTGAGTTCAAATCTGACCTTAGACACTGTGTGACCCTGGGCTAGGCATTTAACCCTGTTGGCCTTTGTTTCCTCATCTGTAAAACGAGCTGGAGAAGGAAATGGCAAACCCACTCCAGTATCTTTGCCAAGAAAACCCCAAATGGGGTCACAATGAGTCAGACAGGACTGAGAAGGACTGAACAACAAGAGTCATTTGTTTTCCAATACATTGATTTTACATAGATGAACGACTACAAAAGTGGATCCCAAGGAAGTTTGTACAGCTTTACTAGAAGGACAACCCAGCATACTCTCTTAACTTCTCTATATCGAACCCCACTTGTTTAGCTGGTAATTATCCTGATTTCACTGACTATGCCTTGTCATACTCAAGGTCACGCTGTTTTTACACTTGTCACAATTTGTTCTCTTATTTACCTCTGTTCTGATTTTGTTCATGCTGTTTCGGTTCTGGTTTATGTTGTTCATTCTCTTGTTTATACTGTGCATACTCGGATCTCCACTATTTACGCTTGTTTACAGTTAATGCTCTGGGTCTCACTGTTCATACTTTTGTTTATGCTGTTCATGAAACTATTTCTATGTGCACACTGTTTATGCTTTTGTTTTCAAGGCAGAGCAAAGGTAACAGAGAGTAGAATGTAAGCTCCTTGAGGGCAGGAGTTGTCTTTCATATTTGCACTTAGCACAATGCCTGGCACATTCGTTGCTGTTCATTCATGTTCAACCCTATTGGGGGTTTTCTTGGCAAGGATGCTGGTGTGGTTTGTCTTTTTTTTTCTCCAGAAGTTCTTAATAGAGGCAGCTCAGTAGCACAGTGGAGAGGAAGTTGTACCTGGAATCAGGAACACCTAAGTTCAGATGTGGATTCAAACACTTACTATTTGTGTGACCCTGGGCAAGTCACTTAACTTCTGTTTAGCTCAGATTTTTTTTGTTTGCAAAATGGGAATAATAAAAGTACCTATCACTCAGGGTTGTTGTAAAGATCAAACAAGATAATATTTATATAGTACTTACCACAGTGCCTAGCACATTTTTTGTTGTTCAGTCATGCCTGGCTTCTCATGGCATCATATGGGGTTTTCTTGGCAAAGACACTAGAATGGTTTGCCATTTCCTTCTCCAGTGGATTAAGACAAACAAAGGTTAAGTGACTGGCCCAGGGTCACACAGATAGTAAGTGTTTGAAACCACATTTGAACTCAGGTCTTCCCCAGTATAGGCGCAGAGCTCTATCCACTGAGCCATCTAGCTGCCTCCACCTGGTACTTAATAAATGTGTGTTCCTTCCCCTTTAATAAGTGTTTGTAGGTAGAATGTTGGACTTTAAATTAGAAAGATTTGGACTCAAATCTGGCCTCAGACACTCACTAGCTGTGTGACCTAGGGCAAATTATATATCCTTTCTGAGGGTTAAGCAATCTTCTAATATAGGGATGATTAACTTGTGGTCCAGGAACTTATTTCTTATATATTTTTTGATAAATGTTGTTGTTATTCAGTTTTTCAGTCATGTCTGACTCTTTGTGACCCCAGCTGGGGTTTTCTTGGCAGAGAAACTGGAATAGTTTGCTATTTCCTTCTCTGGCCAATTTTACAGAAGAGGAAACTGAGGCAAACAGGGTTAACTTGCCCAGAGTTACACAGCTAGTAAGTATCTGAGGCTAGATTTAAACTCAGGAAGATGAGTCTTCCTAACTCCAGGCCTGGAAATCTATGTATTGTACCACCTAGCTACCCATGTATTTCAGATATATAGATAGATAGATAGATAGATAGATAGATAGATAGATAGATAGATAGATATAGATATAGATATAGATATAGATATAGATATAGATATAGATATAGATATAGATATAGATACATATACACACACACATATATATGTATGTATGTATATGTATATATACACACATATATGTATGTATGTATATGTATATATATACACATACATATGTATGTATGTGTATATATATATCTATACCTATATTTTATTTCACTATAATTGTTTCCTTTGTAACTGTATGTATTTTTATTTTGTGCATTTAAAAACATTATTTTGAGGACTGGTGCATAGGTCAAAAGGGCCTATGACATAGAGGGGTTCAGAAGCCCTTCTCTAAGACTCCTTGTGAGTTACATATGGGTTATGTTTGGAAACCACAGAAAAAATACCCACATCAGACCCTTGTCAGGGAGCTCTGGTCTTCACTATTTATACTATTGTTTGCCATGCTTATACCCTGTTTCTACCTCTGCTTACTCTGGTTATACTCTTGTTTATACTGCCTATACTTGTTTTCAGGAGGTTTATACTTAGATTACTATTATTTATTTTGCTTATGTTCTGGTTTACCCTGTTATACTCTTACTCCCCTACTTAGACTCTTTACTTTCTTCCCATTGACAGTGCTAAAGTCAGCTTCAGGACAAGTGACATACAGAAATATCCCAGCTCAGATAACAAAGCATCCCTCTTAACTACCAAGCTCAGCGATATGGATCTTGCTATTGTATTGAAATTAAATTCTTTGACGCAAAAAGAAACAGAGGCTACTTTGGCTGCTTAAGTCTAAGGTTTAAAGTCTAAGATTTTCTTATGACTTAATCACCGGATAACACCAAGGCACCACATGACCTACAAGAGACAGATGGACCAAGAATACAATGGAGCCAGAGCTTCAGCCATGTCCTGACAAGACCCTCAAGAGATACTTAAATCTGATGATAGTCAACATTTCTACGATGGTATAAAGACACTGTCCTATCTTTTTTTTTTAAATACAATTTAAAAGGAAGAAAAAATCAGGAATGATTTTAATTTTCTGGGGCTGCTAAAGAAAATGACTTCTTCCACGTTCTGTCAACCACATTAATAACGGTGAGAATAATTCACATCTCTCTAACTCTTGAATCACATATGCCTGCTATCTCTTCTGGTCTCTTCCCCAAAGTCCCTGCTGCCGGGCGGAACAATAGGGAGAGATCTTGTTTACAAATTGTACATTGAAATGTAGGTTACCGGTGGAGGCAACAGGTTTATGCTGACAGGTCACTTTAGATTGGAGTTTAATTTATGAAGATTGCTTTACCTGGGGCTGTGGTAATCTATGCCTATGGAGTAACTCACACTCGGCCTCATTTCGAATGCAGTCAAAGGCAGCCATATTTCACAATGACAATGTAATCACAGATCCACATTAAAAAGTCATTATTGTTTAGAATCCAGCTTGGTTTGAAAAACACTTACTATAAAATTCAACAGCCTTTGTAAATTACAGAAAGGTTTACTCAAGAATACAAGGTGCTGTGATTTAAATCAGGAACTTGCTTCTTTATTGATTCAATGGGATTTCGTAGGTCACTGCATTTATGGGGACTGATTAGTGAGTAATCAAAGTAGTAAACTCCTCCCTTGTCAGTTCATAAATAATTATGAATTGAATTTGCAGTCCCTCAGTTTCAGATACAAACACTTCCCCCCTGCAAGAAATTGTAGATTCAACTTTGGGGGTCATTGATAGAACAGTCCCGGGATCTCCAGACAGAAGAATGAAAGGTCCCTCTCCCATGGAGCATTCAGAGGTTTGTACAAGTGCCTTCTTCCCAACAAATCTCCCAAAGCAAGGAGAGCCGGTATTATTATGACCGTTTTGCAAATGAGGAAACTGAGATTCAAAGAGGTAAAAATGACTTACAGAATCATAGGTTTAGAGCTGAAAGGCACCTTAGAGACCATCACGTCCACCCTTATCTGCAAAAGTTCCGCCTTCAAATTACAGATGAAGAAACTGATGGTTAAGTGTCCCACCCAAGATCTCCCAGATAGCAAGTGACATAGGTGGTGACCAAAACCAGATTTTCTGACTCCAAAGCCAGACATCTCTCTGCAGCATGTGTAGGAGCAGGGTTTTGAAGCCAGAGTTCCCTAACCCCTCCCACCTCCACCCCGGTCCTTTTGTCACTGTGTCACTCAAATGGAAAAAGGAAAGTGAGAACAAATAAATATAGCCCTCACTCTGCTCATGGCCACCTGAACTTTGGGTGAGAGGCTTTGGACACATTGGGCTGAAAGAGGAAGTCAAGTGCAGGATTCATTCAATCAGCAACCATTGATTAAATGCCTGTGTTGTCCCAGGAGCTGTTAGGTACTGAGTATCCAAAGATGGAAATGAAACAATCTCAGCCATTGACGATCTTACGTTCTATGAAGAAAGCGAGGAGGACAGGTACATATATAGACGAATAAAAAAATAAAAATAAAAGATACTGGGTGATTATGAGAGGGCACCAGCAGCTGATGGGAAGGGACAAGAAGGTGAACAGGCTGATGGCAATTCTAGGAGAATATTGAGGGGCATCAGAAAGCAGTTAAGGAGCACTGCGGCTTTGGGGTGATGATACTGGCCTGGCAGTATGCTAGCACTGGGGCTAGAAGGAAGGAGAGATAGGCATTCTGGCAAACTTCAGTGTGCCTTCCATATAAGAGCAGGAAGCCAGTAGCTGGTAAAGTGTAGACAAAGCAGCTGATCGTGGAGTCGAGTCCATTGAGTGACCTCATGATGCAGTGATTGCTGAGGTATAGATTAGAGCTGGGAGGGACAGACTCAGAGAGCATCCATTCCAATCTCTCATTTTACAGACAAGGAAGTTGAGCTTTATGGAAGTTGTTCAGTCCTTTTACAGTCATGTCCGACTCTTCATGACCCTGTTTGGGGTTTTCTTGGCAAAGATACTAAAGCGGTTTGCCATTTCCTTCTCCAACTTATTTTACAGATGAGGAAACTGAGGCAAGTACAACCACAGCTAGTGTCTGAGGCCAGATTTGAACTCAGGAAGATAAGGTCTTCCAGACTCCAGGCCTAGTTCTCTATCCACTAGGCCACCTAGCTGCCCTTATGGAAGTTAAACTCACCCAAAGTCACACATGTAAAAGTCACACAAAACCAACATTTGAACCCAGATCCTCAAACTCTAAATCCAACTTTCCACCATGCTACACTGGTGTCTGCACAGGGTGAAGGCTTGGTTATTATTACCCTGTACCTTCTCTATCCCCATCCCCAATATAGTGTACATATGAAATGATAAAATGCTCTAAAATCAGATTTTATCTAGCAAAACTTAGCAGAGTCATAGATGGCTGAGCTCACCTCCCTTTTTTTTTTTTTTTGCTTTGACTAGAGTGGTTGTGGTCATGAGGTAGAGGGACAGAGTAACTTAAAATTCACTGAAGGGGGAACAGGAAACTTCATCAAACAATCTCTGCCAGTTTAAAGTCCATGTTTACAGGAGCCGTTTGAGCATTGCTCCAATAAGCAGATAAATTCTGCCTACTTAGTGGAGTTTTAAGCTCTGGATTTATATCCATACAAGCATGCCATCATTTGTACATTACTGTACATGCTGGGCTTATTGAATTCCTACTTAGCTTTGCACGGATGGAGATCATTGTCCTGTATGGGCAACTGGGGATGCTTGGGATGGAATGAAGGTGCCAGGGTGGGGGCAATAAAAGCAAATAGACCAACGAGGCCATTGTAGCCTGTGGTCTTCCTTTCCAGACTGATTCCACATGACTCCCCTTCACACACACTCTCCAGCGCACCTAAACCGGCATCTACACTTTCCGGTCTTCATGCTTGCCTGCCATCTCCATGGGCATGCCCTCCTCACCCTCGCTTCTTAGAACCCTTTGCTTCTTTCAAAGCTCAGCTCAAAGGCCACCTTCCACATGAAACCTTCCCCGGTCCCCTCAGCCATAAGTGTCTCCCCTTCCCCCCACCAAATAACTTCATATTTATCTTGTTCATATCTTGCATATATTTATATGTACTCCTTGTTTCCCCTGACAAATTGTAATCTCTTTCAGGGTAGGGACTGTGTGATTAGAGCTGCCCCTTGTTCGATGTAGCCTGGGCTAGTTTTCCTATTATTTCCTGTCATTACATTCTATGGTCCACAAGAGTCTCATTGTATTCTAATCCCAAACCTGAATCACGTGGCTGGCTAGGTCTAGTCCAACATAGACTATTTCATTTCTGTCTTTTTGTGTCCAACCTGATAATTGGAGGCATTTGGTAAATATTTGTGGATTAATCGATTCAGAAACTTTGAGAAGGTGTAAACTAATATCTCATCCATCCTTCTAAGCCCTGGTCAAATGACAGCATCTCTGTGAGTGAAGGATCATAAATTTCAAGCTGGAAGGGGCCTTTGAGACATTCTGGTGTAACTCCCTCATTTGAAGGTGGGGAAAATGAGAGTTATTGAGGTTAAGTGACTTGCCCATGGTCAAACAGCTAATATGTAAACTAGCAAATTTCAAAGGTGGAATTTAAACCCAGATTTTCCTAATTCCAAGTCCAGCATTCAATACCATAATCAGAATCTTTTGCTCTTTGGGGACATCAGCCAGGTTACTGATGCCTGTGGCTTTGCCATGGTTGGAGGACGTGTATTGCTCTGCTATTGACCAATGGTGTGGTGCTGGTCAAAGCAGTTCAACTCCCTAATTTTTGGCTTCTTCGTTTATAAAATAATGACAATATATAGTAGAAAAAAACACTAGATTTGGGTTCAAATATCTTACCTCCAATGCTTACTAGATATGACCTTAGGCATTTGACCTCACTAGATCTCAGTTTTCTCAATTGTAAAATCGGGGGGCTGGACTAGATGGGCTATGAACTGCTTTCTAGTTCTTGAGCTCAGACCCTGTAAACTATAAAATGAGTAGCAGCGTGGTTTAGAGGAATGAGTGTGGGATGTGATATCTAGAAGATTGGCTTAGCTACGTGCCAGCTGGGTAACCCTCGACAAGGCACTTAACACCTCTGTGTTTCAGTTTCCACATTTATAGAATAAAGACATTGGACTAGATGACCTCCAAGGCCTATTCCGGCTCTAAACCTATGATTTTTATCTTGGCTATTGGAAGAAAAGCACTTTTTAAACCTTAAAGAACTATAGAAGCCTGAGTTATTATTTCATGGTCAGGAGCTTTTCCTTAAAAGTGAAGAAGACAAGAGGTTCCTCTGGGGCAAAAGTGTCAAACACAATGGAGTGGGAAATGGGGAGGCTATGTGGGGGAATCAACACTCCCCAGTGGGCCTGAACCAAATAAAAACATAATTAGGCAATGTTTCTAAAACTACATAAAATATGATAAAATATAGGTAACGGTAATTTGTGGTTTTCTAAGTCAATAGATGCCCTCTTTCTATTTGTGTTTGACACCTCTGCTCTGAGGGACACTCTGAAGCACCTATTAAATAGCCTTAATATGGTGCCACAGCTCACCAGGCTTGCCAACAGCTGCCTCACAGTCCCTTCCCATGACCCTCTAGGAACCACAGAACCATCGAGGCCTTCTGCAAGGCCTTTGCTTTTAGGGGAAGACATAGATAATACAAACCCCACTGAAAGCAGTGGGGAAGGAAAATTCCCAAGAAAGCCTGCACGTTCACATACAGGGTAATGTAAGAACAAATCCCCAGACTCCTATGGATGAAGAGCTTGCTGCTCCTGAGCTGGCTTGAGCTTCTACCTACACAATTACGCATTTTCCCTGTTGTAGCAACTTGCCCCAACCATAAGTGGCTCCCAGTTACCAACTGCTAGAGGATAAAATCCAAACTTCTCATCTTGACATTTGTGACCTTCCAAAATCTGGCTCCAATCTCCTTTTCCAACCTTATTTCTACTACTCGCTTTCACTCACGCTAACTCCAAGCTTGACTACCCAGCTCCCTCTTTTTTTTTAGAGAGGCCCCAGTGTGTCATATAACTTCTAGACAAAGAATCAGAAAGAAATGGATTCAAATCCCATCTCAGACACTTACTAATTATGTGTCCACGGGCAAACCCCTTAGTCTGAGTCTCATATTCTTCACTTATAAAATGAATATAAGAATCTGTGTAGTACAAACCTCACAGGCAGCAGTGTGAGGCATAATGAAATAATACATGCAAGGGACTGCAAACAATAAAGTGCTATGTAACACTTTCCAGCTTTGTATCTCCAGGTTAAACACAGAGCCTCATAAATAGAAGGTTGATAAGAAATTATTTTGGGTTAAATTATGATGCTGAGGGACAGATCAAAATCGGATCATTCATTGCCAGGGCATCCCTGCTACTGATTCTAACTAGCCATAGTCATCAACAACTTATGATACAGTAAAACATTCCAGATGTGTAACCAATGATAATTCTCTTCTTCCACTGCAGGAAGTGGTCCGTACTTCCTCCATCTGTTTGTGTTGGATTTCTGCTGGGCATCTGCTGTTGAGGGTGTGGGTACTTACCAACTGTTAAATGCCTACGTACTTGCTTTTGGCAGGGATGTGTCCCAACTTTTAGATACGCATCTCTGACACATGTAGCCTTCCTTGATTACCCCCATTTTGAAATTATCTTTCATTCCTCAGACTTCAAATGGTACTTTTTTGTGGCATATTTAATGGTACGTATCACGTTTGTTTTTATTTTGTATTATACAATTTGTTCAGTCATTTCAGTCATGCCCAACTCTTTGCGATCCCATTTGGGGTTTTCTTGGCAAAGATGCTGTAGTGGTTTGCCATTTCCTTCTCCAACTCATTTTACAGATGAGGAAACTGAGGAAAACTGGGTTAAGTGACTTGCCCAGGGTCACACAGCTAAGAAATCTGTCTGAGGCTAGATTTGAACTCAGAAAAATGAATCCTCCTGACTCCATCACTGTGCCACTTAGCTGTCGTTAGAGGCAGTACATTATAATAATATTTCTATATAACAGAGTTGGCGTTAAGCCTGAGTTCAAATTCTTTCTCTCGCCCAGTACTATTTGATCCTGAGCAAGTTACATAATCTCTTTAAACCTCAGTTTTCTCATCTGCAAAATAAGGATAGAGACATCTACTCACAGAGTTGTTATGATCCAAGTGTTTTATGAGCCTTAAAGCAAGATAAATTATAATTAGTCAATTCAACAATTATTTATTAAACGCCCACTATGGGCAGGGCATAGCTAAGTCCTAAGAATAGAAAAACTAAAACAATACAACCTCCACTCTTGAGGAAATTACATTCTGCCGAGGACAACCAATATGAATGCAGAGATGTCGATATCAAATAGATATAAAATTGTTACTGCTACTGCTGTTATTATTATTATGTATCATCCTCCCCTATTTGCAGTGAGATCCCTGAGGGCAGAGACTGTGTCTTATTTATCTTCCAATCTACTTCCCCTCCCTCCCCCAGGACCTAGTGCAGTGTTCTGTACAATAAACATGGGTTGAATCACAGAGGCAGCTTTAGTATAGCAGAAAGAATCCCCTGGATTAGGCATCAGGAATACTGGAATCCAACCAATATAATCCTGGGTCTGTCACGTATGTCAGTTCTGGGACCTTCTACAAATTACTTCCCCCAACCAGACCTCAGTTTCTTCATCTGTAAAATGAAGAGGATGCACCTAATGATCTGTAAGGTCCCTGCTATGTGCTGTGAATCTTTGATGCAGTCAGACTGAATAACAGACCGTGTTAACCTAATTCTGTAATGAGGCACTTGATTCTGTGCACCCAAGGTTGACATGATATTCTAATCCAGCTGGAAGGCATCAACTTCATTTGCCCATTCATTCATCCAAAGAATATTGGTTGAGTGTCTGCTATGGAAACTTTGATGAATTCAATCAATATTTATTAAGTATTATGTTCAGGATCCTATGTTCACTGATGGGGATTCAGAAATGAACAACAACATAGTCCCTCTCTTCACACAGGTTAAAATCTAATCGCCATCCCTCTGATTGAGTGGCTCCTCCTAGAACCCCCATTTAAAGATGGCATCCAGAGCAGCCGTCTCTTCATTCCTCACCAGGCTGCTCTCTGAATTTCTCCATGATTCCCCAACACCACGTGCCTTCCTTCCCCTCTTTCCTTTTATCCATTGTCTTCCCCTATGAGAATATAAGCTCTTTTAGGGAAGGGACTGTGTTTTTTTTTTTAATTGTCTTCATATTCCCAGAACCTAGCACAGGGTCTGGCAAGTGCTTAATAAATGCCTGATTGTCTAACTAAAAACATAGCATAGAGGAAGACATATATACCTATGATTCAGGAGAGAATGGGAAAATGAAAGATAAAAGGCCTGTTCCAAGACCATGAGAAATCAGAAGAGAGAAAGGTCTTTGGGGCATCAGGAAAGGTTCCGTGGAGATGATTCCTGACCTGGGCTTCAGAGAAAGAGATGGATTTCCTTATTATGCTTTTAAGGGCATCATCATCTAGGAGGAGGGTAGGATGATTAATGAAGTTCAGGAAGAAGGCAGTGTGATGTCATGAAATGGTCATTGGGTTAAGATTCAGAGAATCTAGAATGAAATCTTAGCTCTTTCACTTACCACCTGTTCAGCAAGACTCTTAACCTTTCCGGGTTTTGTAAAATGAAAGGGTTGAACTAGATGATCCAAAGTCCCTTCTAGCCATTGCTCGCTACTATAGCATTTGATAACCTTTTGGGGGAAAACAAACTTGTAATTTCTTTGATGTAGAGAACTTCCTCTACCATTCATATCAGCCATTCCCCTGTATTTCATAGTCATAGAGAGTCACCTGAGGCACAGAGGAGTTAAATAACTTACCCAGGATCACTAGTGTGTGTCAGAGGCAGGATTGGAACCCAGCTTTTCCTAAGTCCAAGGCCAATTTGCTATCCAGTATGCTACTCAGCCTGCCTTAGGGCTCAGCTGACTCTCTTGAAATAGTTGTTGTTGTTTTTCAATCATTTCAATCGTGTCATA